>NC_133775.1:59372497-59438212 GCF_003597395.2 Chelonoidis abingdonii | reverse complement strand
TTATATCTTACAAGTGCTCTGTTTATTTCTATCGAATATACGCTTGTATCTTGATTTCATGTTATACTATCCACACAGTTATATTGTTTGATAAATCGTTATCTTATAATCTAAACCATTTCAGCTTCTTTCATGTTCCCATACTAACTATTATTTTAATTTTCTATCCCTTATCACATAGATCTTTCTTAACTTGTTATGTATTTATTAATCTAATCTCTGACTACCATTTCTATCCTTCTCTTGTTCTTTTTTTCCTGTATTAACACCGTTTTGAGCACTTTCTATAGTGGTCAGTTATTATAACTGTTGGTGTCTTAGTAGCTTAGTACATTAACCTATAACTTGTACCTTCACATCTGGTTGTAATCATCTATGACATTAGGTTTAGCTAAAGGTAGTTCAATCCCATATATATTTCTTTCATTAATCCTTTTCAATATATTTTTAATTAGCATCATCATTATTTATATTAACTATACAGAAAAGCTGATATCATCTAGTAATAATCTATCATATCTGTTTTTTCTAGAAATGAAAAATCATTTCCATAACAAACCATCTTGATTGATAATCCTCTTTGAGAACAGTAGTCATAGTTCACCAGAATAGTGTATTAATATATGATAGATACAATATAAGTACTCTTGTAGCTTTAAATCATTCTTGTTCTGTTCTTTTATGATACTTTCTATCCTTTTCCCCATTCTTTAGCAACTTTTTTTTAAAGTGCTTTTCTTATCTTAAAGCTAGTTGAGTAAAATGTTTTCTTTCCATGAAAATATTATGTCATTTTTGATTGTTTTCTATTTTTACTTGTTTTTGAGCTTCAGTCAGAGCATTTCATCTGATATTTCCCAAAACTGCTCCACTTCAATAAATTACTCTTCTCTAATCGTTCTCTTAGTATATAGTTCTGCTTGTTCTGAGGGGGTAAAGGGAAAACAAATTTTTTATATTCTACTTATTGTGTTTCCTCTTGCGCTTACAACTACAGTTTCTCCTTGGCTTATCCTTGTTCGTCATTCTATTTCCTTCAAATATGTTGTCCTTCCTTTTCGGACTCATTCATGTACAAAATACTTTGTTCAATCAAATGATTTCTTGATCTATACTTAAGCTGATTTTTAGACTTACCTGTTTGTTCCTGCACCTCCAAATAAGTAGCATTCGTTTTTCAAAAAGCTCAATTTTATTGTCTAAAAAACCCCATTCCCCTTTTAATAAGCTTACGCAGCCTCATCCCCTACGTAGGATACTGTTCCATTTGGATTGCTTCAGACTACATTCCTACATACCTTCAATCCAAATAGATTTAATTCTGTCTTTATCAGACTCAAGAGAAACTCTACATAACTTAGCAGTTAATACTCATTTTCTTCAATCTCCAATCAGAAGAGCTGTATTCATCTTGTATTGGATACCCAGAGCTTCGCTATTATAGATGTCATAGGAAAGCTTGCTGCTTTTGCTTAATTGTAAAAGCTTGTTTTCGCATTATAATAAACTCTGTTTTTAAAATCAACAACACCCAGGAGACAATCCCACTTCAGAACTACTGATTCTGATGGATCTACATAAGTCCCTCTTGGCAAGATAAGTGGGATTTAGTATTTCCATTGAATAAAAACCATTTCAGTCTGTATGCATTATTGTCATTACTTAGTCCTTAAATTCTATTGAGGCAGGCCACTCGCCTCTACTAATGACCAAATGATTAAACAGACCATTTACTGTTTCAAATATCCTGAAACCAATTCATTTATAATATTTCAATTTGATTGAGAGTAGCATCTTGAAAAGCTACAATTGATTTCCCTACTTACTACTTTTAAATTATTAATCTACCTGATGTGCGAATTACTATCATTGATTACAGCAGCGTGTGAGATGCCTCCTTACTACATTACTATAGCAATCGAAAAATTATTGAAATAGTATTATAAGTTGTATTCAGATATATTTGTCTATTTATTCCACATATCACAGAGCACATGTACCTATAGGATCCAGTGCAGTATCGACGCAACCTTCCGACAAGTTTGTCCACATACCTTGTTAGATTCCAGTACCACTTGGTAGAACACACGCACAAGCTCATCATTATATATACATAACCTGTCTATTCAACATCTATGTGTTGCTTACGAATCTGATCCAACATCCCATGTGTGGCCGCTGTGAGTTGTGCCTACCCCGCTCCAGGCCAAATGGGCTGCTGGGAAGCAATGGTCAGCGCCACATGCCTCGCGCCCACACCCGTTCCTGCAGCCCGCAATTAGTTCTACCTCTGAGAGCTCTCAGTAGAAAACCGTCACTGCAATCTTCTCTTCGAGGAGCTATTACAGAAGTCTAATAGGTATTAAAACAGCCTTCTGAGCAAAACCAAACATGTGCACAGTTGAGAATAAACACCTATTTTTCCTCCCTTTATTTTTTTTTCTGTCGCCCTGATTGCCCAGTTCTATAATCTAACGCTCATTGAACACCCGTAATAATGGCACAACACACAGCGCGCAATACTTCTGCTTTCTAAAAAAACTGAAAATTAAAAGACATTTAAACTTGTCTGAACATAATATATAGTAGTTCACAGGACGCATGAGACAGAACGTCATAGCCAGGTAACAATCAGTTTCGGGTACCATCAAACAAATATGCTTTGGATCTATCACCTGCTAGTGGCGTGCCTAACCTCTCTATTGGACCACAGTACCAACTTCTAATGACCTATCTCAGGTTACCCTCGCTGGATACTTAATTAAAGCATAATTAATATACGCTCTAAGACATAATTATCAGAGCTGTTTAGAAACCACAGAAAAAGAAATACACTTGACAATTAAGTTTCCATCCCACATTTCTACTTATTCGCAAAATAAGTTTTCTATCAAACTCAATAACTATTCAGAAGATATAACTGAAAATTAATTATTTTTATCAAACATGTCAATAATCATAATCATTAGCATAAGCAACATTCCAACTCCTGTCAGATAATAATAGCTCCTTTAGCCGATTGTACAGACTTCTAAGAACATGCCCAATGATTACAGTGGTCTCTTTTATAGAGACTAAAATTCCTGCTACACACATATGTGCTAGAAAAACTTTTAAACACATTAGTTTGAGTATTATGGTATGAGATGCAAAAAGATCTAGAATGAAAATAGTTTCAGTGTACAAATGTACCGCTTTGGTCCGCTGTTTCACTTGATATACAAAATCTATATATCTCACTCTACACACTCTTGCTATCTCAACTTAATCCAGTTATACCTTCGCTTTGATCCTCGCTATGAAGAGAGTTCTCCGCTGTACCGCAAAACGCAGGGTGAGCTTATATTGACTAAACCAATTATGTTTGAACTTCCTGTATTTGTATGCCCGCGGGAAAGTAGCCACTACTGCCTCCCAATGTGAGTATTTTAGATGCATATTTTCTGGACCTATAAGCGCAAGTTGTACTGTCCAGTTAAAGTTATGCGGTTTCTCATTTAGATCTCTAAAATATAGTATACAGAGCCGAAAAACTACTTTTCTGTGAGTGCCTCACATAACACTAGTTATTTCACTATCGCACGAATCATCATACAGTCCAAAATACAAAAGACATTTCTATTATTTACATAATATCCCTTTACCGCCCAAACGCGTACCCGACAAAACACATACAGTAGAACTCATAACTCAATACATTGCGTAGCAGACGTATAATCAGATATCAGATTCCTTACTTTCAACAATCTAGTAATTTCCGACTCAATGCTCATCTATGTCCTAACTTTGTTTCATTGTTCCTGCCATGAGAAAGTGACTTAACTGAGATCAATATCCCATACCGCAAGTCAAGAACAATCAATTTGTAAATAGGAAGGATCTGAGGATAAAATAGAAAATACAACAAGGTATACCAGCATAGTGACTAAGGCTTTCTACACTGACTATTAAACTGACAGACTCTACAACCGATTTCGCTCAGGGTCCGATTTTGCATAATTACAGTATCAGACACGCTTCCCTAGAGCACCCTTACCCATTACGTTAACTGACGCCCGTAAAACCAGTCCACAGTGTAAAGACCGAAGCCCCAATTTGCGCTTATGGACCCAGCGAGCGTTAGGCCCACATGAATTCTACTGTAAGAATAATTTCTCATTGTGTTATTGATTCCTGTCTTATACTCATGTTCTAATCTGCGTGATACCTATTCCCTTCTATATATATCTTATTATCTGACTCGATAGGAGAGTCTAAGATTCTGAAACTTCAATATGACTTTGTCTAGTCTACCTCTATCCAAGTTCTAATGTGAGTTGTATTTATACGTCCAAAAGTATTATTGATTTTAATTATTATGCAAATAATAGAGATTCTTATGCAGTTTCGAGATAAGACTATAGTGCCCCTTGTAATTCTGTCACGTCGTGAACTGTATAAATGGGAATCTCTTGCACTCCTATACATACTCTGTACATCACTAAACTTTCTCAGGTTCAGCTAATTATGCTGAAGCCCAATTTTACAACAAGAGATCAAGAGATCTATGCGTCCCTACACCGTTACCCAAGTCTGAGTTAATATTGAAAGTGATAAATTCCTCCCAGTATCCAACAATAAGTCTTTAACGTAGCTATTTTGAGCTTGTTTTTAGATAGGAGCTTTTTGAATGGCAGCAATGCGGACATGCTATTCCCCTCTATATTGACATTGGTAACTCAGTGAGTACTTTCGTACCTATGTTCTCCCTAGTGGTCTCGCTAGGCATAAGAGAGAAGATATTGTATATAATGTGAAAGTTTGACCAAATCTGTAGGGACAAAAAGCATTGAGTTACGTGAACTCGGGGAGCCAATGAAACCTGACTATTTGCCTGAAGACATAGGAGTGTGCTGGACAAAGGACACTTGCTAGGATTTATGATGTAAATGTGTGAGCTCAGTATAAGCACCAAAAAATGTAGTGAGTGCTTGATAGCTAGCTCACACACTTGAAAGAGTTTACCAAAGAGGGCATCCGCGTGTCTATGGACATGATTTCTCTGGAGTATATGTACCAGATGAAGTCCCAACACAAGTATACATTGTAGCATATCATAATTATGAAATGGGACAGTTCCAGAGATGGCGATAACATAGCATTGGATTGGTACTGGACAAGGATAGACTTGAGAAGCACAATGAAAACTGTAGACCTGAGGAGTGGTTGAATCTCTTTCCTTATAACTCTTTGACTTTGAAAGTCAAGCCCTGAGCGGAAAGCCCCTGGCGTACAATATTTGAGCATAGAAGAGTTTCGTCTTAGCTCTTTGAAGCCAGAGATATCTGTCCGTAGCACCTAGAATGACCTACCGCTCAGTAGATTGCCCTCTCTCCAACCACCTTACTCTCCTATTTATTCTATTTGACCTTTTCGTAAATGTAGCTTTTTGACAATTTCATGCCGTGAGTGAGGAAGCTCGACGATATGACCAGCAGGAGATCAAGAGCTCAAACTTTAAATTGGGCATTCAGAATAACTGTAAGAGTGGAAGAGTTTGGAGCCTTTGTCAACCCCTTAGGTAACTTATTTTTCCTTTTTCTATTATAGGTCTCTGTCAATTATGCATAAAGCCGTTAAACGACAACTCTCCACCTGATTTAAGATCAGTCCACCCAGATTAACTTTTTAATTTTAGGTAGCCACAGAAAATTCGGATAAGATGGCGTATCATACATATGCCATGGGTAATAGTCACATTACAATTTAACTATCATGTGGATATATACCATAGCACCCAATTGTGAGATTTCTTACTAACACAAATAACAATCGCCACAAATGCACGCTAATATCACTTCTCATTATGTGTACAATGTACAAGCTTTGGTATTGAAATGAGAATGTGCGAGAATTACTAAGTAAATTAGTTTCTACTGTGTATATGTGTGCAGAGGTCCTGGAACAAAGAGCTATGAGCTTACGAATGCCTCTTCAAGTAAAGACAACCTAACAAATATAATGAGCCTAGACAGAGAACTTCAAATTACATTACATTGTGTAGTAATGTGCGCCTTAATGGCTAGAAAGAGAAGTAAAACCCAACACAGATGGTTTACATACTGGCACAGCCAACCTCGAGGACATAAGAATATAGTAGTGGGGTTTCGATTATTCTTAAATAATTTGATCTTAGAGAACTGTCAAATGTGTCTATTCCCGATTCGAAAGAATGTCGTCAGCTCCCTAAAATGCCGTATCAGAAAGTGTTGTGCCACATCATCATGTTACTTTCACTCTGAGTTGAAGATTTTGTCTTCTCGACCTGAGAGATCCATTTTCACATTGTCGCATAAGGTCGTTCTTTTCTGTAAGTCTATTGTAATTTTATTATAACAACAGAGTACTTTTGTATGTACGTATAATATATCTTATATGAAGAATGCTTTAATGTATAGTTCTTAATAGTACAAATAAATTAAATTGCATAGAGGCACACCTCCTCACATTGAAATTGGACACACTTGAATATACTGCCCTTCAAACATATTTTGGCAAATTGTTTCCTGCCTGCTGATCCTGAGTGTAAAACTAGCCAAGAAGTGAGTTTGAGCGAAGCTGACCAAGATGGGAGCATCCTGAAAGAAGACCTCATGTTCACAATAGTGCCGCCAGTAATTCTGGAGCCTAGATAGTATTATTCTCAGTAGTCCTTACCCCTGCATAGAGAGTATTGCTGATAATTTGTTTGCAATTGATTCCAGCTGAAAGCGTGTTCGCTTGGCCCATTGTAGACATGCAGATGAGGGTATTTGCTGCACCATTGATGCGCGGTATGATCACATTATGGTTAGATGTGCAGGTGCAGGTGAACGAGCCTCTGTTGCAAGGATAGGTTCCAAGATCTGTGAGAGTGATGGATCATAAGGATCTTGCAGATCTTGGGAGACAGGCCAGTCCTTACTTACAGACAGCCCCCCAACCTAAAGCAAATTCTCACCAGCAACCACAGACCACACAACAAAAACACTAACCCAGGAACCTATCCTTGCAAGAAAGCCCGTTGCCAACTCTGCCCGCATATCTATTCAGGGGACACCATCATAGGACCTAATCATATAAGCCACATTATCAGAGGCTTGTTCTACCAATGTGATATATGCCATCATGTGCCAGCAATGTCCCTCTGCCATGTACATTGGCCAAACTGGACAGTTTCTATGTAAAAGAATAAATGGACACAAATCAGAGATCAAGAATTATAATATTCCAAAACCAGTTGGAGAACACTTCAATCTCCCTGATCACTCGATTACAGACCTAAAAGTCACAATATTGCCACAGAAAAACTTCAAAACCAGACTCCAACGAGAGTCTGCTGAATTGGAATTAATTTGCAAAATGGACACTGTTAAATTAGGCTTAAATAAAGACTGGGAGTGGATGGGTCATTACACAAAGGAAAACTATTTCCCCATGTTTATTCCACTCCCACCTGTTCCTCACACCTTCTTGTCAACTGCTGTAAATGGACCATTTTGATTACCACTACAAAAAGTTTTTGTCTCTCCTGCTCGTAATAGCTCACCCTTAACATTCTTGTTAGAGTGTGTATAGTAACATCCATTGTTTCATGTTCTCTGTGTGTATATATATATCTTCCTACTGTATTTTCCAGTGCATGCATCCGATGAAGTGGGCTGTAGCCCATGAAAGCTTATGCTCAAATAAATTTGTTAGTCTCTAAGGTGCCACAAGTACTCCTGTTCTCCGCCTAGTGACACTCTCAATAGACTAAAGGAGCTGGAGGTGTAGGAGGAGGAGTGAAGAGGTGCAGAGGCAGATTTGGACATCTCCCAGTTACTGGTGTGCAGTTTTCCTTTCTCCAATAATCACTTTTTCTTTACCATCTAATTTTCATCCTGTAAGGAAAGGCTATTTTAATAACTAGCTTCTAGATATGTTCTATTAGGAAAATAGGGGTCTGTGTGTTTAAATATGGTGTACTGAAATGCTGCTGATTTCCAGCATCTGTTGCTAAGAATTTAAAGCCTTAGCCTTGGCTGGCGTGTTGCTAGAACATTGAGGTGCTGAGTTTCCTGTCTGTGCAACTGTAGTTTCATAAAAATAAACATTGTTTAAACCCCCATACTTTTAGAATGACTGACTGTCCTTTTCTTTAGTGGACTTCCTATCAGCATAAGGCAATTTTCAGTGATAGTGAGATTTTTCTCATATCTGAAGTCTTGAGCTAGTTTTGTAACAGAATCATAGGGAAAATGAGTAATGGTTCTGACTCTGAGAGAAAGCAGCTAGTAATTGTATCCATCTGAACACATGGGATTTGGTTTCTCAACTTTGTCAATCACAAGAGGTAGAGCAGGTCTACACCAGAAGAACATCTGGTGAAAACACTATGTTGATGGGAGAGCGCTCTCTCATTGCCATAATTACTCCACCTCTGCAGGAGACGAAGCTATGTCAGCTGGAGAGCGTCTCACACTTAGATCATGGTACTTGCATTGCTCAGGTGGGTGTCTTTTTTCCCACCCTGAGACATAAGCGGTAGTGTAGGCCTGCCCTCATATGTGCCACTGGCATGTATCCTGATTACACTGGTCTACAATTTTTGAGAAGTCATCTGCTTCAGAGATAAAATGTGGTATTTATTATGTATTTTGATGTGCTGAATTCAAATATGACAATTAAAACAACTGATTGGCTACTGTTTCTAAGATATTTAAGTTTTTACATTTTATGTCTATGTATATTGTGTAGATAGTAGAGTTTTAATCATAAAATTGTAAACCTAGGTCTTTTCATGTGTTATGGTGCTTTACATGATTAATATTTCAACCGTCCCTGTTATATAACACTTTAAAAATCAAAAGGGTGAATAAATAAAATTTGATTATGAAACCAAAGGCAAAAAAACTTTACGTACATAGTTTCAGTCCATTCAGTGTCTACTCGGTGCTTTTGGCTTGTCTCTGTCTTCATTAATGAGCATCTCTGTCACTGTCAGACAATAGTTCTGCAACATTGATGGGCTCCATTTGCCCTGAATAGCGTTCTCCATTATTCGCAATGTCCTGGTGAAATCAGTCGCCAGTGCTCCGTCGCTCACTGCTCCGCAGTTCGGTGGTAATAAATATCTTCCTTATTCAACAAGTGTGGATGCTGAACATTTTTTCTCCCAGGCTCCAATGACTGTCAGAGTGGCCAAAATCTTTGTTGATGTAGTAGGAATCTCTTTGCACGACTATCCCATTCGCAGAGTAAAACAGCAGTATTTGTGCATCCAGATCTGCAGAAGGCCAAGCAAGAGAGCAAATACAACTTCAAATCGCCACAGGAGCTGCACACTGGATGTGGTCGTAAGTTATGCACTCTCAAGTTGTTTTCAGTTGTCCAAGGTTTCTTCAGAATGGACTGAGCAATGACCAACTGGAATTGATGGCAAAACATTGCCAATTATCCAGCAAAAATAGCTTACCGACTCGTCTTCAATGAATCAATGAACGTCTCACACTCATCTGGGATCGTGAACGATGTTGAGGGCTGGCCATCATCACCATCGATGTTGTTACAGCTACAAGATCACCTTCCAATGTAAAGAATGGACAAGATCCTTAAATTGACGGTCACGGAACATGGAAACCTAACAGTCACCTGCCAGGAATTCCACTGCTGTAGTCTGGAGCCCAACAGACTAGAGCCAATCAACAATTTTAAGCATCATTTTCATTCTCAGTGACCCAGAATTGGTAAAGTTTGACTACATTTATTTCAGAAGCATTTTGGCTGTTAGAGCAGTCTTACAACTGAGAACAAGCTCCAGCTTTGCCTAATTTTGGATCTGACTTATGTGTGTGCATAGTAAAATCCTTTTCTTAATCAAGATGTCCAGATGGGAAAGGCCCTTGGAACCTGCTAAGGGCCCAATCCTGAATACCCTCAACTCCTGTGGATTTCACTGGTTGTTGAGGACCTTATTACTGTGCAAGGTCAGGGATTAACAGAAGGTACTGTAATAGTGAAGCTATTTTAAAGGGATCTGCAGAGCCTGGCATATTACTGCACAGGACTCTGCTGTTTGAGGATCATTTTTTTACAGTAGAATAGTGATGTAGGGTGGGTGTGGAAGAATAAACAGCAGGCAGGCATGCACTTTTTCTTCATATCGTCTTTGAAGAGACTGAAGCCCCTGAAATTGTTAGAGAAGCCGAGTAGACAGGGCCAGCATGAGCAGACGTACACAAAATACCTGCACACTAGAAAAGCACCTGAAAGTATCCTCGTTGTCACACATCTGACAATCAGGGTTGCCAGTTTTGGTTGGATGTATTCCTGGAGATTTCATCACATGACATGAACTTTAATTAAAAATTAATCTTTAATTCCTGGAGACTTCAGGCCAATCCTGTAGGGTTATCACTTTCTATTAACTCTTAGAATAAGAAAAACAGTATAATCCCGAAAGATATTCTTTCTGCTTCATTGGACAGTTTCTGTTGGAATCTTCTATAGCTGCCACCTGCATGGCTTTCTGTTACAGATTGAAAGAAACTGTACACACAGGTGCACACCCAGTAAACAGTTACCGCTTTTAAGTGCCATTGGGCTTCAGTAATTTCCATCGGAGACTACAGATTCAATCCCATGTAGAATGCATCATACTGAATTTTATTATGCAGTATCATAGCTGAGAGTTTAAATACATTAGTAGAGAAATTAATGTATGATTTACACAGCAACCAGAACTCAGAGTCCTTGTGCATATGTAGCATTTTGAATTACACTGTATGCTACTAATTATATAAGTACGTGCCTGCATTGTACAGCATAGGGGCATAGATATGCAACAACTCATTTTCAGTGCGGCTAAGTAATGGTTGCTATGGAAACTGTAACTTCAAATGTCCTGACTTTTATGCATTTAATATTTGTCAACTGTTTAGTTTTTGTTTTGTTTGCTTGCTTGCTTGCTTAAAAGGGGGAAGGAAAAGAGACAAAATTGTGATTGCAGATTGAAATAAACACTCTTGTACAACATGAGTCAAATAGATGCATTGCATATTTAACTGGAATGTTCATGCTTGAGAGTATAGCATGTTCAAATAGACATAGCTATGTTTATTTTAATAGCAGAGCTCTGAATGCGCATGGTGGAATGCAAACATTGCAGAAAATAGAAAAAAAACCAGTTCAAATGTCTTCAGATATGTCAAAGGCACTTGCCATCCGTGTGTGTGTGTAAAATGTCCTGTTCAGGTCTATCAGAAATGATTGTGTGAGCTTTACCAAACTTTTCCAAAGAACTCAAGATCAAGCACAGGAAACTTCAGTCCAAATGTGCCTAGATACGGGTTTATGAAGAAACACCTGCTTACCTATAACTTTAGTGATGCTTTTGCAATTCTTTTTAAGATACCCAAACATTGCTAGCTTTGTGTACCTGAGGTGAACAAACTTTGAACACACTTTTAAAATAAAGCCAGATCAATGTACAAATGTTCAGAGATATTGAATAGAGAACACTTGCTGCTCAGCCCGGAGTCTGGCACATCTAATGCCCAAAGAATGCACAAAGAGAGATGCTGTAATAGCCTAGAGATATGGAAGCATGGCCACGGATGTATAAAATAAAATTCAAGGCAGTTTGCATTTTAAGAAACTTTAATCACACTAGAGTTTAGAAAATAGAGAAAAGGAAAGGTTTTTTTGGTTGTCATGGTGGCTCATTGCTTCAGGGCTGGAAAGCACATTGATGTGTAACTCACAATTCCAGTTCAAGTTTTTATGCTGTTCTTGGAGAGGATGTGCTGAAAAGGAGAGGAATATATTGTTGTCATTGAGGAGAGAACAAGTAGTAACAGGATTAAGCTACAGCTGAGGAGAAAAGAACTTAAATATTAGAGCAAACTTTAAGTATTAACTAGGAACTGAAACAAGATGCCCAACATGACTGTAGTTGTCATTTGAGGTTTCCGTAACTAGACATGCCATCTGTCTTTATCAACCAATATGATTCTATGGAAGTGGCAAAATGAGGATAGGTTGTCTGTTTTACATACACTAAGATTCCTTATCAGGTGAGTTAGCTCAGATCTGTGTTTTTTTGTTACACTTCTTGCTTCTGTGTCAAGTGCTTGAAATCTGTTTTACACTTCTCCCTGCACTACTATTGTAGAGTCCTCTCAGCCTCTGTGCACCCATCCTGCATCTCCAGGCCTCTTTGAGCTCTCTGTCACTCCAGGATTCATAATAAGAGGGAAGTGGATCTCTGTCTTATGCTTGAGACTCTCATATACCAGTACAAGAGAAGAAATTGTACCATCTAGAAAGAGTATATGAAAATAGCTATTTTTCTGTGCAAGTACACCACTGCATACAGATAATGGTTTGTCCACTAGATACTAGTATCAAGAGATTGTGTAATATCAATGCAGGCCTTTTGTTTACAAAGGGAAGAAAAAAATTCTGCCTTTGAAATATTAAGTATTTTATAATGGAGAATTTAGAACAGCTTGAGCTTTTGTCTTATATTTTTTGTTTCAGTTATCTGAAAAAGTAACCCATTTTCAGACTGGAAAGAGGTAAATGGCGGTGTACCCATTCATTGATCTGTATTGGAACTAGTGCTGTTCCACATATTCATAAATGAACTGAAAAAAGGAGTAAAGTGAGGTGGCAAAGTTTGCAGATGATACAAAATTACTCAAGACAGTTAAGCCCAAAGCAGATTGCACAGAATTACTAAGGAATCTCACAAAACCAGGTGACCAGGCAACAAAATGGCAGATGAAAATCAATGTCGATAAACACAAAGTAATGTATATTGGAAAACCTAATCACAGCAATACATGCAAAATGATGGAATCTGAATTAGGTGTTCCCACTCAAGAAAGAGATCTTGGAGACATTGTGGATAGTTGTCTGAAAACATCCTCTCAATGTGCAGCAACAGTCAAAAAAGCTAACAATATTAGGAACCATTAGGAAAGGTATAGATAAGACAGTAAATATAATGCCACTATATAAATCCATGGTACGCTCACACCTTGAATACTCCATCCAGTTCTGGTTGCCCCATCTCAAAAAAGATCTATTAGAACATAGAACATAACATAAGAACGGCCGTACTGGGTCAGAGCAAAGGTCCATCTAGCCCAGTATCCTGTCTACCGACAGTGGCCAATGCTAGGTGCCCCAGAGAGAGTGAACCCAACAGGTAATGATCAAGTGATCTCTCTCCTGATATCCATCTCCACTCTCTGACGAACAGAGGCTAGGGACATCATTTCTTACCCGCGTCCTGGCTAAGAGCCATTTAATGGACTTAACTTCCCCATGAATTTATCCAGTTCCCCTCTTTGAACACTCTGTTATAGTCCTAACTTTTCACGAAGCAACCTCCTCAGCAGGAGTTTTTTCCACAAGTTGCCTGTGCACTGTGGGAAAAGAAAGACCTTCCCGTTTAATTTGGTTTTTAAACCTGTCCGCCCCCTAAGTTTTTGTGTTATGAAGAAGTAGTAAACACTTCCTATTACTTTTTCTCTACACCAGTCCAAATGAATTTTTATATACTACCTATCATAATCCCCCCCTTAAAGTCCCTCCCCTCTTTTTCTAGGCCCTGAAAAAAGTCTCCTCTTTTATCTCTCCTCAATACCAGAACCCGTTTCCAAACTCTTAATCATTTTAAGTTGCCCCCTTCTTCAAGAACCCTTTTTCCCCCTAGTTGGCCACAGTATGGTCCCCTTTTTTTGAAGATGAGGACCAACCACATCTGTACACAGTATTCAAGATGTGGACAGTTTTTATAAGGCAAAATATTATAATCTCTCTCTCCCCCTTTTTAATGATTCCTAACATCCTGTTTGCTTTTTTTTGAAAACTGCCTCTGCATGCCCCTGCGTGGGACATCTTCAGTGAACTATCCATAGAATAAATTCCAAGATCTTTTTCCTGATTACTTGTAGCTAAATTACCCTCCAATCATATGTATGTATAGTTGGAGTTATTTTTTCCCAATGTTTGCTTACTTTACATCTATCTACTTTAAATTTCATTTTGCCCTTTGTTGCCCAATCACTTAGTTTGTGTGAGACTCTTTTTGAAGTTCTTCGCAGTCTGCTTTGGTCTTAACTATCTTGAGCAGTTTTTAGTATCAATCCCCAACCTTTTGCCACCCTCACTTTTTTACCCCCTTTCATCCAGATCAGTTTATTAGAACTGGAAAAGAAATAGAAGAAGAGCAACAAAAATGGAATTAAGGGCTATGGGACAGCTTCCATATGAAAGAAATATTAAAAAAAGACTGGGACTATTTCAGATTTGGAAAGGGGGGCTATGAATAGAGGTGATAATAAAATCAATTGACCTGGTGTGGAAGAAAAGTTAAATAAGGAAGTGTTATTTATTCCTTCTCATAAAACAATGAAAACTAGGGCGTCACCCAATGAAATGAAATAGGCAACAGGCTTAAAACAAACAAAAGGACAATACTTCTTTATATAACACACAATTTCAATTGTGGTGAACTCATTTGCCGCAGGGATGTTGTGAAGGCTAAAAGTGTAACTGGGTTTATAAAAAAGAATTGGACCTCTTTATCCATGAACTTATCTACTCCAGGTGGCTATTAGCCAAGATGGTCAGTGGGAATGTAATCCCATGCTCTGGGGTGTTCTTAAGCAGCCTCTGACTGACAGATGCTGGCAATGGGAGACAGGAGATGGATCATTTGATAATTGCCCCCTTCTGTTCATTCCCTCTGAAGCATCTAGCACTGGTCACTGTCAGAAGACAGGATACATGGCCAAATGGACCATTAGTCTGACCCAGAGGGACCGTTTCTTATGTTATGTGTGACTGTTTACACTCTAAATTTGTGTGCATCTTTGAGATCTCAGTGTGTTTGGTGGCATCGAAGTAGCTCTTTAACTAAAGCCACATGAAGGACAGCTATCTACAGTTATATTTGAAAAGCATTTCCTTCTATTGTCCAAGTTGGTCCTAGATAATAGTCCCTTGTGTACATGAATCCTCATTATCAACTCCACCCACCTTTTGGCAGCATACAGAATTCTTAGAGCTTACTGCAGAAATTGTGTGCTGCCTCTGTAAATTGTACTTCCCAATAGAAAGGAGATGAATTTCAGCGATAACTGCTAAATGCACAGATGGGGGAGTTATTTCTCTTCCCTTCTGTAAAACCCCGCTCCCAAACTAGATGAAAACATTTCAACCAAGAGCTGTTACTTTTCTTTCCTCAGAAATCAGATTGGGTCTAGTGACTAACAGCCATCAGATGTTATCAGGGCTCTTTAAGTAGAGCCATCGTCTGTAAATTTCTGTATGGTCCTGCTGTAAGTACTTTTTTTTTCCCCTAGCAGTCTTTGTGGGCCTCACATGTTCTCCTTCCAGAATTTGAGACAGCTTGAAAAAATTAATGTTAGTGAGGAAGTTTAGGTGATTCTTAAAATCCTGCTTGTGGGACAGCATTATTGGTACAGAAAACATACAGTACAGAAAATATTAAGGAGCAACAGCATGTTTGTGCTTAAAGGAGGTAAAGTATTAAAGACATTAACACTAAGCATCCAATAAGTATCAATAGTAAAGCAGTAAAGCAAAGGTTTAGTCCTGGTGTCCTTTATTTTTCTGGGATGTGGGGGATTGGAGGAAAATGGGAAGAAAGAGGGGAGATGTATGAGGAATCCCCTGGTAACATTATCAGATGTGTTGTGTAGTTGAGTGGCTTTTTGGCTATTAATTCCGGCTTTTCTCCTTGTGACATCACAAACCTGGAGGAGGAAAATTCACATTAGAAAAAAATAATTCCAGCAAAAATGAACAAAATATCTTAAATGTTTGATTTAATTTAGTTTACAATAAAGAGTGTCATCACTTGCTTGCTTAACATGCACTCTTACTTTAGATCAGACGAATGAAAGATGAACCCTCCTTTGTTTCTAGAGTTGAAGGAAGAGTGTAAAACTTCCAGGACTGCTAGAAAACACCTCATTAGCTATGCCATTACCATAGAGTGCGTTAACCATAATTAATCATGCTTACCATAACCATAGTAAACTTACTTCACCTGTGACATTTTGATACCTACCTGCAACATCTTGGCTGCCTTCCATTTCTAAATTCACCTCAGTCTCACAAGAAGGGACTTTTCAAATACATACCACAAGAATGTATTTTTGTATTGTCATGATGTTTCAGCCCTTAAGTTTCACTGGTGTGGGTTACTTCTTTCTACGTTTCCTGTATTTCTCAAGTCATAGTTTCCTTGGACAATATGCAGGCACAAAATCAGGCCAGTTACTTTACAGTATTCTGACTAAAACTGAGCTTTGGTTTAAAAATATTTAGGTCATGTGGTGGTAGTAGTTAAAGGAAAACACTGAGTCAGGAGGCATCTGATTCTTCATCTGAGCTGAGACAGTGATTCACTGTCCAAGCATGACCAGATCAGTTGTCAACTCACTATCCTTAACCAAAGTGGATTTTTTTTTTTTTTGGTGTAAAAGCCAGATCTCCTTCCCAGTTATTGCATCTGATCCTAGTTTCCCTAGGTAAAGTAAGCTACCTCAAAAAATCCTTAAAGCTGAATTTGAGAAAACAGTATTTTAAAACCTGTTATCTCTGTGCATTGGGTTAAATATAGTGGTTCAGATTAACAGCAATGGGAAGACTTTATTTGTTGTTTGTAATACAGAGCAGAATCCCCATCACATTCACTCTCCATTCTCCCCCCTCTCTCCACCCCCCACCCCAAAAAGTTATGACCTTACTGGACATCTTTTAACTGTAAAAAAGCCTCTTGCGTGGTCTGAATGTTTCTTTACTAAAATGTGTGCAGATTCTGTAGGGAGAGAGAGAGACTTGGAGGGCAAGGGAGGTGGTCTTTTTGTTTGTTTGTTTGAAGTGGGTGAAATCCACTAATTGGTGGATAATAGCTGGTTCCAGACTCTGATTAAACCATTTATAAGATGCCAAAACTAGGGAAGTCTTCCAAAATAGCATGGGGACCTGGTGGGAGGCTTTTTTATAATCTATTTAGAGTCTTTGGGAATAATACATTATTAAGGCAGTTTGCTGTTTACTGTGGATCAGAGAAGTTCATGTACTTTGAATGACTTGGATAATACCCTGTGAATGCAAGGAACAATGCCCCATTCCCCTAAGTGAAAGACATTATGCTGTCTCAGTAAGATCACACACATCTATGCAATGGTGTTTTTCTGTAGTCTCACTGTATCCTCTCAAAACTCATATAGCTCAGGCTTCAAGATATGTTTGTTGCAGAGCCCAGGAGGTGGAAAATACCTAAAATACTTGAGCTATTTTTCTGGGAAACAATCAGGTTTTCATGTAGATTCTTTACTCCCTATGCTTCCAGCTTGAATACCATAGAAATCCACAGGCTTTCTTTTCTCATCTCAGACAGGTGACTTTTTCTATAGGGCAGGATTTTTTTTAAACAAATGGGAAACCTGAGGTCCATTCCGTGAAAGCAGTATGTGGAGGGTTGACACCTAAATACTAACTTTCAGTATTTCAGTTTTGTTGAAGCAAAACTGAGGATGAAAGTGTTTTGAAAGGTTTAGTCTTTATACCAGTTTAAACTGCACAGGGGTAAAATATAGCCTAATGTGTGCCCAACTGGTATTTAACTTGTATTGGTATACTTGTGAAACCTAGCCCTTTCCATTCAGCAGCTAGTTCTTGACACTAGCCCAGCATTCCTCAATCTTTTCCTTGTCAATATCTCACATAACCCTTTGATATCTGTGAAACAACCCCAGCCCAGCCCATTCAGGTTGAGGACCCCAGATCTTGCCTAATGCTTCCTAGGTCAGGACTGGCCTAAGGAAAGATGATCTCCCTTCAATAGTAAATCCAGTTGTGCTGTTTCATCAAGAGTTTTAGTACGCTGAGAATCCCAGGTAGCACTTGATTGATCATGCTTCACTAAAGGAACATGGTTCCATGATGTAACTTTTATATGTTGCCGTATTAAATAGGGTTGCTAGGGTAAGAAGATCCAACTCAAATCAAGTTTCAAATCAAGAGGTAGCTGAAGTCTTCTAGCAAGATTCTGTTTGTGGATTAAATTATTCTATGGAAGTTAAAGATCAGGGAATAAAATGAAAAAAGGGTAATAATCTGTACTGATAAACTAATCATCTTTGTTTCCTTTTAAAGGAAGTTCTCTAACATAATAAGCAAACAATTTGTAAAGAGGCCATTTGGAATTGCAGATATGAAGTGAGTTTTATGTTTGGTTAGCTGGTGATGGTTTGCTGGCAAGGGAATGGAATAAGGCAGCTTTTGAGAGGTGTTTTGGTAATAGCAGATCTGCCAAATGTCATGGCACACGAGCATTTGGTCCCTAGCCCAAATACAGTCCTGCAACTGCACTGAAATCTAGAGGGGTTGCAGGAGTTGAGCAGAGTGTCCCCTAAGCTTATTTCTCCCAGTTGCTTTGGGCCACTGTAGAGCTGCAGTTTGAAAGAGACAAGATGCCTCTTTTCTTCTCCTTGCACCACTGCTGGCTAACTAGGGGAGAGAGCTAATTGTGGAGTAAAATGAGATAGTGGTCAGCATCTGCAGCTGTAGGATTTCTCTCTACTGGTAGTTCAAAGGCGGGAAAGAGGAGAGGAGATCAAACCACTTTTACCCTAGGGCGATATTTAGCTCTGGCCCTTAGACCTCCTAAGAAAAGCTCTCTGCTTCCACTTTCTCCAGGGAGAGGTGTCACTCAGGGTATGTCTACACTATGGGATTATTCCGATTTGACACAAACCGGTTTTGTAAAACAGATTGTATAAAGTCGAGTGCACACGGCCACACTAAGCACATTAATTCGGTGGTGTGCGTCCATGGTCCGAGGCTAGCGTCGATTTCTGGAGCGTTGCACTGTGGGTAGCTATCCCGTAGCTATTCCATAGTTCCCACAGTCTCCCCTGCCCATTGGAATTCTGGTTGAGAACCCAATGCATATGAGCAAAAACAGTGTTGCGGTTGATTTCTGGGTAAATGTCGCCACATCATCATTCCTCCGTGAAAGCAATGGCAGACAATCATTTTTGTGGTGCCACCTTTTTTCCCTTCCCCTGGATTTCCCTGGCAGACGCGCCATAGCTCGCAGACCCTGGACGCCCGTTCACGCACTTTTTTAATACTACTCATCAATAGTCTACATACTGGATGTTGCTAACAGACACAGTACTGCTAAGCTCACCTACAACCACCAGCATTCATTTGCGCTTTGCAAGATAGCAGAGAATGGTTAACTCAGTCATTTCTGTAACCGTCTGTGTCATTGAATTGGCGAGAGATGACGGTTATCATCGTTTGTAACCGTCTTGCGCTGTCATGGGTGCCTCTGGCTGAGTGGCTGGGGGCCAAGACAAAAATGGGAATGAGCTACTCCCGAGTCAATCTCTCCTTTATGGTATCTAAAAATTGTCAGTCCTGCCTAGAATAGGGGCAAGTGTACCCAGAGGGACCAGACAGCACAGCCGCTCCACTGCAGATCCTGCAGAAATGAGAGCTACTGCCTTTCTGGGGTGCCCTGCAACAACCCCATTGCTTCCCGCCCCCCCTCCGGGCTACCATTGCAGTGTCCCCCTTTGTGTGATGAAGTAATAATAAAGAATGCAGGAATAGAAACACTGACTGTTAGTGAAGAATAAAATGAGGGGAAGCAGCCTCCAGTGCTATGACAGTCCCCAGGCAGGACATTAAAACGGTGGAGAGGAGAGGAGCGTAGCATCCCCATCTGCTATGATAGTCCAGGGCAGTACAGAATACTTTTTTTCTTTACACATGAAAGGGAGGGGCGATGAGCTCAGTTCTGTACCATCTACTGGAATGACAGGAGTCATTCCTATTTTTAACCAGGGGCTCTTGGCCGACCTCACTCGAGGCAGCCAGGAGCACTCACGGGCTGATGACAAGGACAGTTCCAGTCCTACTTGACTGTACCGTCTGCCAACCGCAGAAGGGAGGAGAGAGGATGCTGCTGTTCATTGCCCCAGCAACAGGTCTACCAGCAGCATGCAGTAGACATAGGGTGAATAAAGTCAACAAATGATTTTTTTTCTGTTTTCTTTCACGGGGAGGGAGTAAAATCGACGAGATAGTCCTGAACCACCTCGGACAATGTGTTTGACTCTGCAGGATTGAGAGCTCAGCCAAGAATGCAAATACTTTTCAGAGACTGCTGTGGACTGTGGATAGCTGGAGTCCTCAGTACCCCTCCCTCCTCCATGAGCGTCATTTTGATTCTTGGCTTTCCGTTACGCTTGTCACACAGCACTGTGCTGTGGACACTGTATCATAGCCCTGAAGATTTTTTTTTAAATGCTTTGGCATTTCTTCTTCTGTAACGGAGCTGTGATAGAAACAGATGTGTCTCCCCATACAGCAGTCAGATCCAGTATCTCCCGTATGGTCCCATGCTGGAGCTCTTTTTGGATTTGGGACTACATCGCCACCCGTGCTTGATCAGAGCTCCACGCGGGCAAACAGCGAAATGAAATTCAAAAGTTCGCGGGCTTTTTCCTGTCTACTGGCCAGTGCAATCTGAAGTTCAATTGGCTGTCCAGAGCAGTCACAATGGTGCACTGTGGGATACTGCCCAGAGACCAATACTGTCAATTTGTGGCCACGCTAACCCTAATCCGATATGGTAATACCGATTTCAGTGCTACTCCTCTCGTCAGGGAGGAGTACAGAAACCGGTTTAAAGAGCCCTTTAGATCGATATGAAGGGCCTCGTTGTGTGGACGGGTGCAGCGTTAAATCGGTTTAACGCTGCTAAGATCAGTTTAAACGCGTAGTATAGACCAGGCCTCAGGGAGATGCTGAGAACTTGGTGGCTGTGTAGTAGGGCATATAATGCTTTCTTCAGTTCAATAAAATCTCTCTGCTTTTGAGAAATAGAGTGTGTTTTGCAAACTTAGTGGGAATTTAACTAAGTGGGAGTGAGTACATTTAATACTTGGGAGTGAAGGAGAGGTAAAAACTCAGTGGTCTGAGGCACAGGATGACAGGTGAAGAGGTGGGAAGGAGAATCCACTTTGCATTGCGGGCAGAGTCATACTGATGGCTTTGAGTGACTACAAGTTACTTGAAGTTCTGGGTAACCTTGGAAACATAAACTGTTATAGGAATGGGAGCTTGTGTTTTGATGTCATGGGGTTTACAGAGTCGTACAATGAGCCTCTTGTTTGCAGACCTGCACCAGAAGGTTGTGCTGGATTTGAAACACGCCAGCATGCCTGGTAGGATTCCAGTCTTAATTGTGTTATGTTTTTTGAGGTTCTACATTTTGGGCTGTGAAGCAACTTTTGATTAGTCCCTGGATTTTAGGGGCTCACAAAGAGATTAGCTTTTTTCCCTCTCCTGATTCTAATTTTGTTTTTCATTACTGTTGCATGCCAACTTTACAAGGCTTGAAACTCAACAGAAGATAGACAAGAGAAATGAGGATCAGTTACTCTTTTCTAGTTTAGCAATAGGTTGTGCAGCGTGTAAGAAGCTTATAAAGCTCAGCAGCATTCAAGCTAATTGACCCGCTTTAAACTGCTATTAAGAGCTTCCTCACCTTTGCTAAAGAGAGCTGAGCAGTGAACTGAGAAGATTTCTCTGCAGTAATCGAAATCCTGCTATCAGGCTGGTGATTGAGTTGTCTTAGACCAACTTTAACTCTCCTTAATTTTGCTCCTGCTTCTAACTGCTTAAGCCTCCCTGACCTGTGGAGCTGAAATGAGGGCCACTGTCTAGCTTGGCAGAACAATGTGATACACTCAGCGTCTGCCAGTTAGGCTAATGTTAAGCCCTTAAGACGGGTCGCCAGCCTGTGTCTGCAGCTCCTCAGAAGTTAGTATGAGGCTCCTTGTATAGGCACTGACTCCGGGGCTGGAGCTACAGGCACCAACTTTCCAATGTGCTGGGGGGCTGCTGACTGTTCAACCCCTGGCTCTGCCACAGGCTCTGCCCCCACTCCACCCCTTCCCACCACCTTCCCTGAGCCTGCAATACCCTTTCTCCTCTCTCCCCTCCCACTTGTCTCCTGATCGGGAGGTGTGGGAAGGGAGGGGGAGGCGCTGATCTGGAAACGCACTGGGACCGGTGGCGGGTGGGGGAGAGGAGCTGATGGGAGCTGCTGACGTATTACTGTGGCTCTTTGGCAATGTACATTGGTAAATTCTGGCTCCTTTTCAGACTCAGGTTGGCCACCCCTGCCTTAAGACTTGGGTCTCCTTTTGTTAGAACAACTCCAGGGCTTTCCTTCAGAAGAAAATACTTCAGTGAGGCTACTCCTGTGTATGTGTTAGCAATGTAAATAGCGCCTTGCAGCTTAATGCAGTTTCTTCTAAAGCGGTTGAGTACTGTTAGGCAAAAACTTGTGATACTAAACATTAGATGCTGAGGCTGGTTAATACCCTAGTTTACCCCACTGGAAGATCTAGAATATTAACATGGCTTAGGTCATAAGTAAGAGAGTGGTGCTTTTGGCCTAGTTTCTAGTGGACAGTTGACAAGCTTGCAAAAACAGCTGCCCAAGTATCAGTCTCTTCTCAGGGGAGACTAATGACATAACTGGGAATAACACAAATGTTGCAAATCAGCATTGAGGTAAATTGGCAGAGACATCTGGGAGCTCAGCTGAATAGGTATACTTACCACACCTGACTTTAACAGGGCTGTTAATCATCTATCCTTTTCCTTGAAAGGGTTTTTCCAGTACTTGTGAAACAGTTCTGCGTTTCCTATTTAAAGAAAAAATTTAGCGTAGCTTCAGCAAGATCAGGGAAGAGCTGCCTGCTGCCTTTGCTGATCTCATTGCTGAGACGGAGCAGGCACGTACTTAATTATTTACAGGTTTGTTTTTGTTTTCCATCTTTAATTGTGAAGGAGCTCCTGGTGGGACTGGAGCAACTTCATATGCATGAAAGTGACTGCTACGTACGTCAACCCATCACCTCACTGGGTCATCTTAAATTTTGTATGTGGAAAATATCTACCAGAAAACTTTAGAAATTTTCGCAAACTTTGATCTTGTTTCCTAAAACTCCAGAGGGAGTTCCCTACTTTTCCTGCGCTGAGACCAGACTGCTTCTGCTATGAGAGAGATGGAGAAGACAGCTAACTGCATAGCAGATTTCCTTGTAAGCATTCAGGCTTTCCAACTGTTGTAAAAAGACTGGTGCAGATTGAACCACATCAGGACAGCTCATGGGAGATGTGGACAAACCCTCTTTAAATGGAAAATGAGGCAAACATCTGTAAGTGATTGGTCACCAGGCACAAATGATGAAGCACATCATATCTGAATGTCCCCTTTGGCCGGGGCCTGAAGGACATTCACCAGCTCACTGCTGCAACAAATCTAGATATAAATTTATAATCATTGCTACCTACCCAAGCCATATGAAAGAAGACTTGTTGGTAGCCACTGTGACTCTCCTAAAATTGGCCATCGCTAGTACAGATACAAAGATTCCTCATTTCAAATAGAAGACAGAAGAGCTTCAAACCACAGTTTGGAGATTAAGATCAAGTAGGAGATGCATTACCTAGAAAACAGGCTGCAGCATCTGCTTCAGTGTATTGGTATCCCAGAATCCTCAGAAGAAATAAGTAAGGTAACCTTTTACAAACTACCTTCTGAATGTAGCTTTCCCACTACAAGCTTCTACCCAAACACTGAGAGTGAGTGATCTTATTAGGCTGCTGGCTCTTAAACCTAGGTCAGGTGAAAAATACAAGCGATAACCTGCAAATTTAAAAAATGTTGTAAAGACAAATTCATGTAAGTTTACAGGAAAATTAAAAGGAATGTTTGGTCATCAAATATTTGTCTGGATCTCAGTGTGGAATTGATGACTGAATGGAAATACTGAGTGGAAACAAGAATAGATCTTCCCTGAGCAGTATGGTGTTCAGCTGGCCATATGGCCCCCATCCTCCACAGTGAGAAGTGTGTGTGTGTGTGTGTGTGTGTGTGTGTGTGTGTGTGTGTCTCTCTCTCTCTCTCTCTCTCGGAACTAGAGACAGGGAAGCTCTGGCTCCTGACCGGTCATGTCTGTGATGTTTTGGGGTCCACCCACACCGGTAAGGGGTTCTGTCACTACCTGCCTGGTATATTTTTTGGCCCTTTGTACTGTGCAGCTGTGTTTCAGTTCTCTGACACCAGCAGCCTGCCCACCAGCACATGGTTTCACTCTGGCTCTCATCAGCCTAGTAACTCTCTGCAGGGTGACACCACAGCCCTTCCAAGTTCTGGGTCTTCCCAAATACATTCTTTCTGACTTCTGAATTACGCGACAGGGCTTGGCTACACTTGCAAGTTGCAGCACTGGTGAGGGGGTTACAGCGCTGCAACTTACTCGGTGTCCACACTTACAAAGCTCAGCCAGCGCTGCAACTCCCTGGCTGCAGCGCTGGCTGTACTCCTGGTCTGCTACGGGTGTAGCGAATCCAGCGCTGGTGATGCAGCGCTGCTCATCAGGTGTGGACACTCACCAGCGCTGTTATTGGCCTCCAGGGTATTAAGAGGTATCCCAGAATTCCTGTCTACAACAAACCGGAAGGTACTCCCCGGAGCTACCAAACACAGCTGCTCTTTGCTCCAGCGAGCGAGCCTACCCGAGGCTTTGGAATGTTCACAGCTGTTTGCTTGAGGAGACAAACAGCACGGCGGGGGGGAGGGAGTCCGTCGGAGAAGCTGCTTATCTGGTCTGAAGCCTTTTTACATTTAAGAGTGATTGAGAGAGGGGTGGGGGAAATGGCCAGAATTTGCAAGGCAGGGAGCTCACAGTGTCTGCTCCAAAAATCCGCTCTCTGTGTCTCCCCGACGCTCCCTGTCACACTCCACCCCACCCCCCGCTTTTGAACTTGCAAGGCAGGGAGCTGTCACAGTGTCTGCTCCAAAAATCCGCTCTCTCTGTCTCCCCGACGCTCCCTGTCACACTCCACCCCACCCCCCTCTTTTGAAAAGCACGTTGCAGCCACTTGAACGCTGGGATAGCTGCCCACAATGCACCACTCCCAACAGCGCTGCAAATGCTGCAAATGTGGCCACACTGCAGCGCTGTTCCTACACAGCTATATGACCACAGCTGTAACTCCCAGCGCTGCACATTTCCAAGTGTAGCCATACCCACAGTCTGCCTGATCCCCTCTAGTTCATCACCCCAAAGGGTGAAGCCAGCCATCCCCCGGTTATCAGTTCACTTTGGCATACACACTTCACACAGTTTGCACACCAGAGACTTGCTTGGAATAAAAATAAACAAAAAGTTTATTTAATAGAAAAATCTCAGATTCAAAAATGAAATAGTAAGGGAAGCAAACATATGCATGTTGCCCAGAAAATAAACATATCTGCAACTACAGACTTTACACTTTTATGTTAGATAAATTCCCCTTTCTAGTAAATTACATATTACCATAAAGCAGATTCCCAATGTACCCCTTAGCTCTAGGACGGATCCAGCGTTCCCAAATAGCCCTGAGATTGTCCCCCCAGGTTCTGGGTGATGTTCAGTCCAAACCCCTTCCATTTTAAAAAGGGTTTGCAGTTTTCTTCAGCCACTAGAGATATTCAAAGTGGGGAAAACTCCCGCCTTTCTTAGTTTCCGAAGACTGGGATTTGCTTTTTGGTTACAAACATGTTCCCATTTCCTTTGATGTTTCCTCATAGTTTTTTCCTGGGCTTACACAATGGCTAGGTGTTTAAAGTCCATTTCATCTGCCCTCCCTCCCTTATTGCACCACTGCGCAGTTGAGGTGATGCTGAAATTGTACCACAATCACAAACATATATATACACACATTCATAACCATAACCTGTACATGTATCTCAGAATGACTGCTAAGTTCAGTGCATTACAAGCTATCATAAAAGATCTTTATTTACAGTAAAATAACATTATGCAATCAATTGTTTTAATCCTCCCCAAAAATAAGCAGTTAAACCTTCTGTTTGGGATGTCTGGACCCTGTCACAGTGACTCACATGGATTCTTCCTTGTCTGATACAGTCCTAAAGTGGAAGAAAAAAATCAATATTTTAGACCATGTGTTGTTACTTTTGTACATGGATCTGTCCCTAGTCATCTGAAGTCCAAGAAAATGCAAGTGATCAGCTAACAGGTTACCATTGCAGGATTGCCCAATGCAAGAGGCGATTAAGGAAGCCGTAGAGGATTAACATTGGATTCCAGCCCCAGTGGGACCAGTGGGACCAGGGCGAGGTCAAGCCATTAACTGTAGGCAGTGGCGTAGCCAGGTTCTAAGTGTAGGGGGAGCAAACCTAAAAAAGGCCCCCCCCCCCCAGGCTCCTCCTCTGGCTGCATCTCCCTTGGCTCCTCCTGTGGCCACACCCCTGCCTCAACTCCACCCCTTCCTTCCCCCATTGGATCCCTCCCCAAATCCCCCCCACCCCCAGTCCTGCCCCCTCACTTCCCCATTGGATTCCAGTTCAGGCCTGGGGAGGAGATGCCCCTGTGCAGCAGCCTGGGCACACGGGCCATGGCTGGCTGGGGCCGGGAGTGCTGCAGTGCAGTGCGGAGGCTCCTCCAGCCCAGGAGGCAGTGTGGTGAGTCTGATGGCAGCGCAGCCCGGGGGCGTGGGCCACCCACTGGAGACACGCGGCGGAGAGGGGCTGTGAGGGCAAGACTTGTCCCAGGCGGGGCAGCTGGCGGACAGGGGCGAAGAGCCGGTTGGGGTCCCCCAAACCCATAAACTTCCCCTCAGCACATTTTCCAAAAGCGGCGCCTGCTGGGCCGGCGCTGGGGGCTGCACGGCTGGAGGAGCCATGGGGGAGGGGGACGGCAGGCATGGCTGGAGGAGCGAGGGGACTGGCTCCTTGGCCATCGCACCCCACGCTCAGCGCGGCCCCAGCATCGCCGCAGCCATCATTAGCAGGCCCCAGCTGCTCTGCGGGATTGCACACAGCGCGCCGACCTAGCATGCTGCTCTCCCCGCAGAGCCTCCCGCCCTGCCCCGGGCACATGTGACATGTCCCGCTGCCGGCAGGGAGCCCCGCATCTCTCCCGCTCAGCTGCGCTCCAGCGGCCGGGGAGCTGTGTGCGATCCTGCAGCCCGGCCGGGGTCTGCTAATAGTGGCTGTGGCGATGTTGGGGCTGTGCTGAGCATGGGATGTGATTGGCCGAGGAGCCGGTCCCCTCGCTCCTCTGACTCCGCCTGCCGCCCTCCTCCCCCATGGCTCCTCCGGCCGTGCTGCCCCCAGCACCAATCTGGCAGGCGCCGCTTTTGGAAAATGTGCTAAGGGGAAGTGACTGCTTCCCCTGCACCCCACTATCTGCGCTACTGACTGTAGGTGCTACCCGCTTCTTAATAGTTGATGGCATTAT
This sequence comes from Chelonoidis abingdonii, assembly GCF_003597395.2. Taxonomy (NCBI): domain Eukaryota; kingdom Metazoa; phylum Chordata; order Testudines; family Testudinidae; genus Chelonoidis; species Chelonoidis abingdonii. Next base: position 59,410,820 of record NC_133775.1, on the reverse strand, counting down.
AATACAACATTTTCGTAGACTCATAGACTTTAAGGTCAGAAGGGATCATTATGATCATCAGCTTTGTTCAATGGAAAATGGATTTTTCAGGTAGTTTTGGTTGCAAGCAGTTGGGGTAAGAAGGCCTGACAGATCACAAATGCTGATGGCCTGACAAAGCAGTCATCTTTTCAGTCACCCCACCCTCAGTGTCACATTTTTATACAAGTATCTAGGCATCTATCTGCACCAGCAGCTGCCAGAAGAAAATGACTAGATTCAGTTCAAATGGAGTTGTGTGCATGTTCACGTTTGTTGGATGCAGGTACTAAATATAACAGAAGGAATTAGTGCTGGACACTCATCTCTGTAATAATATCCTATGTAAACAGAGTGCCTGTCATCCGAAAGGATCCCCACAAGCTTTACGCATTTAAAATAATACATATTCCACACGGATCTTTTCACCTACTATTCAAATTCAGCTGCCTCTTGACTGAATCATGGACACACCATTTCTCTTCCTAAACTGCTGTGTGAATGTTATATCTGCAAGTGGAATCCTTGATAGGGTCAAATTGTGATGTAACGAAAACACCAGGATTAGCGGTTCTACTTTGGTGTGGTTTATCAATCATGTCTTTAATTACCGCAAATGGTCAGGGCTAGGTTTTACTTCTCCTCAGTCTGCATCTGCAGCCCTATAGTACCGCCAGTGCCATGCTGGGACATTTATTTAAGTATCTGTACTGACTTGGAGAAGTTTGCCATCTATTGATTCCCCAAAACCACTTAATGGAGCACCCTAACTTTTCCTTGGAATACTTCCTTCTACCTCAGCTTTGCTTATCTTGAGAAATGTGACATCTTTTTTAATCGGGATTTGGGAATTTGAGAAATGATGAATGCAAGGTAGAGTCATGTGAACACATGATAGTATATTCTTCGCTGTGCTTTTCCTAATGTCCTGTCAGAGCCTGTGCTCCTTAAGACTTCTCTCCTGTACCCCAGAGCTTGTTCACTCATGTTTTAATTGTGCCACACCTGTCTGGACACCTGTGATTGCTTTCCTGCTTAAAGCACTCAGATCTAGTTGTCTCTAAATTTTTCAACCCTGTACTCCTCCAGTATAGTAGATCTCTGCAACTCTCCATCTAAAAGTTGTGTGGCTGCATGAGATGGTTAAATACAGTGAAACTACCTGTTTTCTAGGTATTGCTGTTTGTGTCACATTTAGTGGCTGCTTTTAAAGCAATGCTATCTTAGCAGAAGCTTAAGCTGCTTATGTGGGGCAAAGGAATGAAATGCAATGACATACAAACATGTTTTCCCTCTACTTCCTTCATTTCTTTACTTTTATATCATTAGCTTAATCACTTTCCAAGTTTTGGATTTAGTCCTGTAAAGGTTTCTGTGCATCGGAGCCTAGTCTTTGTGGGACTTCACTGCACTACCCAGGCTTGAAGTATCAGTTTCAGGTCAAAGGCAGGGTGAAGGTTCAGGTTGATGCTTATTTTAACTGAACTGCTTTGCCTCTACATATTTGTAAGAGTAGGGGGTGCTGACAGGCTCTCAGCTGACAGCATTTACCCAAAGCCCTCTGAGACGTCTGTTGCCATGGTAAGCAAATCAAATATCATGAAAACACTGACACCATTTTAATGAACCTGTTGTCAAAAGGTGTGTTAGTGCTCCCACTAGTTATATATAAAAAATAATCTCCCTGTGGGCTCACTTTGCTGTTACTTTAGTTATGAAGGAATTGCGAACCAGCTGTATCAGAAACATTAGGGGGTGAAAACCTGGCCCCATTGAAATTAGTGAGAGTTTTGGCATTGACTTCGACTTCAGTGAGGCCAGGATTTTAACCTAAGAGCGTATTGTAAGAATGAGCTTTCTTTGACAACTCAGAGGAGGGCTGCTTTTTGCTGCTGAGATACTGGTATTTTTTAATAACAAAAAAATCAAACCTCTCCCCAACAGGTTGAGAACTACTTAGTAATTTAAAAAATGTTTGCTGTTAATTTGATCAGCATTGAAACAGAAATGCTCAAATATCTCAGGGCTCTGTAAACGTTTCTAAATTATGCTTTAGGTCCCACTCCAGTTTAAGCTGCTCGCTCACCCTTTAATCTTGGATGTGTACGAACCTAGAACCAAAGTATGGGGTTTTGTTTGTTGGTTTAAATTCAGAACTAGGGAAGCAAAAATTTTTTTTTAAATGGGTATAATCAAGAATAATGTGACTTTCAAAGCAAATAAACTCCAGTGTCAGAAGTAATGTCCTGATTTTCCCTTTGGTAATCAGAGAGAGAGAGATGACCTTGGGTAAGGATATGTGCATACTTTTGTCTATTTTGGGCTGATTTAATGAGCATTAAAATTGCACATGGTTTTAATGCAAAATTCCTCAATCTGAGAATTTTTTATGTTAGGACTGTCACCCCCTTTTAAATACTATAAATATCTCCTCTTATTTGCATAACACTACATATTTTTGCCGGCATTGTGAAGGGAGAGGAGATGCTCTCTTGTTACTGCAACAAGAGGGCACATTAAGACCAAATGACATTGGGGCATGTGTTTAACTTCTGGAGATCATTCTCTAGTTATATAATACTGAGGACTGGCTTTGGGAAATTTGCTAGACTTCTCCTGTTTTGAATGCTGTTTGAGTAATATTTTTAAAATGCTGCATGCTCATAATGGAACGATGCAGAAATGCACCCACTTATACTACGGGTACCCATCCCAAAAAACTACGAAAGCACCCTTCAGCTCTCACAAAGCCTCACACCTCTTTTTGGAGGGACCAACTTGGACACTGGCTCTTTCTTTCCCTTCCTCTGCTCTCTATACTAAATCATACCCCTTTGTTTGCTCTGTCATGGTAAATCTATTGTTCACGTTCATAGGTGCCTTCTAGTTTGTGAATGATAATGTACGAGTTGCCATCCAGCTGAATAGAAGAACGCTTTGTGAATATTTATAGACATGCTGAATGGAATTTCTAAAGCCATGGGAAAAAAGAACAATGCAGTTGTAGATCTTCTGGTAGGTCTGGTGATATGACAGGCTTGCAGTGATGCTCTCCTCAGTTTAGCAGTGGAGTATGTACAGAAAAAGGAGTTCTGTTTTTTTTAACCTTGTTACTCAACTGGTATTAGCATTTGAAGGGTCACAGGGCATGATCTTTGATCCTGTGAGTAGGCCAACTGATCTATTATTTTGAATGCCTAATTGTAAGAATGCAGAATGGAATGGATTGCATCAGACTACAGGAGGAAAATCTCTCATCAGTGCTCAGCTTAACACGTTGATACTCTGCATAGCATCTGCAGTATTTAGAATAGGGCTCAGTTTTTCAGACGCGTCATTCTGTTCCATATTTCATATTTACTTCAGGTCCAAACGCTTAGCAAAGCTACACAACTATATTCTTGAATAAATTACCTTCAGGGGAGACTTTGGCCTTCCAAATGTTATGCTTGCTTATGTGAGCTGACTCCTTCACAAAATGGCCCCACACTGAGAAATGAATCAGCCCCAGCTTTGAATCTCTCCCCAGGAGAAGGTGTGCAACATTATAGTTAGTGAGAAATCCCAATTTTGTTATCTAATTTTCCACAATTCTTCAAACACCAGGTGGCAATTTACTCCTATGGATGCTAACTTGAGAGGTTGATTTTTATGTACTGAAATCCTTTTGATCCCCATTATTCAGTACTACTCAACCTCTTGAAGTTCAAATGTAAGATAAAGGCATAGATGAGGAATAAAAGAAAACAGAGCCTCAGAGTTTATGAACCACTGTGCATCTTTGACAGTGCTAGTGCACTGTCACAGATTTGCATGGTCTTTGAAAACACTTAAGTCCCAAATAGTCTGTAGTCTAAACTAGTAAAATACCTCACAGACAAGCTTTTGCCCAAGCTCTGGAGAGATCAGCCACCTTGGAAGACCCACTAAAAATGAGTAAGTTGGATAGGGATATTGCTTGCCACAGAAATGGAGGCCATTCTGGATACAGTATACAAATTAGTACCAAGAAATATCATTTTATCATGATGCATTCTCTGTGTAATTTGCATTTAGTTTCCCATGGGTCTGCAAGACAGGCTTTCTGCTGGTTCCTAGAATGTGGACATCCAAACTGTGGCATCCAAAGTTGCAAAAAATGTACTTTCAGTCACTCTCCACTATCTTACTGCAGGTACTGTTGTACAGTCAGAATTAAGAGATGACAGAGCTGTGTGTTAACATTCATTGCTCTTCACTGATGTACATTCCCTGTTGGCTACTGGCAGCTCCTTATACCAAGATGGCATATTACGTTGCCAGCAGTTGGTGTGGAAAATTGTTCTGACGTAACTAACCCACTTGACAGCATAACTGTGGCTGGTCCACTCTGCCTGATGCTCAGTTAAGTACTGTAGTTGTTAGTGCTGTGGAAGATGTTATTCTAGTCTATAAATCGTATCAGCTGAGCGTAGAAATATTGGATGCTATACTGGTGAAGCCTACATTTAGTGGAAATTATTATGCAAAAGATTTTGCATTTTGCAACTCACATTTAGCTTCTACACCAAAAATAAGAAGTCTCAGTAACGTGGTTTTGGTCTTTTAATGATTGTCTAAGTTAAAAACAAGTAAGGGGTTTTTGTGTGCACACTTGATACAACCACATTAGGTAAAATCCTTTGTTTCACAAACCTTAATTTGTCAATATCTATCTATCTATCTATCTATCTATCTATCTATCTATCTATCTATGTGTGTGTATATATATATAATCCATCCATCCATCTGGAGGTGTAATGTTCTATTTTTTTAGACTGAGCTGTGTATGTGCTCCTCAATATTAGGATAGTCTGCGGTGGTCAGACCATGTTTCCCGACGCTAGAGAGTGTCTCATTTAACTGAGTCTCCTAAACAGGATTTTGAAGAATGTTGAAATACACAGAAATTAATTGTGCTTCAGAATTGCTCTAAACTATTGTAAATCAAGCCTATGTTGCAAGAGTCAGGTAGCCTAACACATAGACATGAATTTATTAGCATATTCAATGCCAATCATTTCATGAAATATTCTCTAAAGAAAATGTACATGTTTTCTGAATGGTCAGAAGAATCCTACTGTAATGGTCTTTATCTGTACCCTGAAAACTTGGCTCAAGGAAGAGTCAATGTTTTCAAGCTGGCAGATTCAGAACATTTAGAGCTATAAGATTATAGTTACTTATTTGAAAAATTGATACAAATATTAACTCTTCTCACATGCATATAATGCTTTTACTAATATATAGAAATGCAGAGTGTGTACAGCTTCTGATATGGACTGCATCTTTGAGGGCTAAATATTTAATTCTAACACTCCAGTCTTGGCTTATACTCTACTTTTCTCCTAAGATTGAATGCTGCAGTGTCTGAGGATTTGCTGGCCTCTAGCGGGGAAGATACAAAAGTCTAACAACTGTAACATACTTTAGCTCTGAACAAGTCAGTTTTAATTGTGGGTTGTTAGTGAAAGGAGAAGAGGATTAGGAATCATTCGGATCTCAGCAGAGGTAAACCAATGTAAAACTTGAATGTAAACTAGCAACAAAATTTAATGTTACAAAAAAGCCAACGTCTGACACTTAGAACTGTGTAAAGAGGTTCTTTGCATGTATGTTTCCTACATTTTGATAAATTGGGGTAACCAGGGCTGTATATTCTTGAGACTTGAACAGCAGTCTTGACCTTTACTACCACTGTTGCAACTGAGGGGTTCCCACAAATCTTTTAACAGTGTACCTTAATCCTTACCTATTTCCTCTACAATACCAGGCCAGCAATAGCTCTGTCAAGTCACATCATTCCTGATGTGCAGCACCTCCTGCTGTTCTGGACTTCGCTGCTCCTGAGTGGAGACTGCCATGCATGGTGTGTGTTTTTTGACATAGACGCACAGGTTTAAGTTTTAGTCAAGACAATAGGTGTGAGATCTTCCCCAGTCTTGGAGAAAGCTTGTTGGTGGTAAGATGCACAATGCATCGGTAGTTAGTGCATATAATTTTAATGGGAAACAAAACAAGTTTTAAAAATAAATGTGCTCAGCCCACTAGACCACCTTGCCTCTCAACACTGGGAACCAGGCAGGTGTGAATTCTATTCCTGATTCTGCTACTGAGTCACTCTGTGACTTTGGGCAAACTTGGGCAGACTTTTGTGTCTGTCTTTACCATCTTTATAATGAAGAGTGACGTTCCTCACACCTCATTTTGGAAGGGAAGCGTCTCAATATTAGAGAAGGAACTGCTGTCAGGACATGCTCAGTGAAGAGCACTCTGCTTTGGAATCTACATCCGCCATAGTCTGAAATAGCCTGCATTTATTAACTTTCAAGGCAAGGGTTAAGGCCTGTGTGTTTACTCAGGCTTTTAAGGAGGGAGAGGTGATAAGGGCTGATGTTTGAGGGACAAGGGGATTGAGTATGGAAGCTGCTAGTTTTACTTTTGTTCAAGTTCTTTTTAGTTCTTAGCACAGTCACTTAGAGGTGCCTCAGGTGCTTTTGATTTGTTACAGATCTATTATAAATAAAAATAAACGTGTTAATATTTGTACTGTGACCTATACAAAGTTCCACACAGCTGACTTGTAGAAGAAGAGTGGACTGTTTAATATACTGAAACGTGCACTCTTTTTAAATACAATTTGCAGTTTTACACTGTTTCTGTCTACAGAGACTCAAAAGCACAAGAAGATGGCTAATTAAGTTCTCTAATGATTCCATTTTATTCTTTCACAGATGTGAAAGGGCCACCTACCCACAGACTGTCCTGCGGCCAGTCTCCCTACACTGAAACTACAACATGGGAGAGAAAATATTGCATCCTGACGGACAGTCAGCTGGTGCTGCTCAACAGGGAGAAGGAGGTGAGACACACTGCCAATGCCAAAGGGATTTCTCCTTTTGAATGTATTTGTCAGACAGCCAGAGAGCGTTTCTCTTCTTCTTTAATTAAGGGGATCGTGGCTGCAGTTGAGACTATCGCTCAGGGGAAACTAAAATAATATTAGTGGTGGTAGGAGATAGGGTATTGTCTCTAATGTACATCTGTACCCCGATATAACGCGGTCCTTGGAAGCCAAAAATCCCTACTGCATTATAGGTGAAACCCCATTACATCGGGGTAGCGGCGGCAGCGATTCAGTGGTGATTTAAAGGGCCCGGGGCTCCCCGCAGCAGCCAGAGCCCTGGGCCCTTTAAATCGCCAGCCAAGTCTCGCTGCCGCAGCTCCGGTATAGCAGTGGCAGGGCTCCAGCGGTGATTTAAAGGGCCTGGGGCTCCCCACAGCAACCAAAGCCCCGGGCCCTTTAAAACGCCACCAGACCCCTGGGGTTACCGCGCTATATGCAAACCCGTGTTATATCAGGTCACGTTATATTGGAGTCGAAGTATACTGAGAAGAGAAGATGCTGTCTGCAAACTTCATATTATGTTGTCATTTTTGCTATAGTCAGCTGGGAGGAGAGGGAAGCTGAGATAGGGTTTGCCCCTTTCTCTTGGTAAACTGGGCAAATGATAGGTGTCACTGGCAAAGGATGCTCAAAGCTGTTACAGCCTTCTTTGCTGTAGCTGTAAATTCATTATTTGTGTCGGTGGGATACATGGTATGATGATTTGGTATAAAGGCTATCTCAGCATGATTCAGGGATAGCTGCATACTTCACTCGCATTGTTCCAGCCACAGGCTGATAGAACCTTTATCCTACACCACACTATCATGTAGTCTGTATGTCAAACATTAGAGGAAACCCTATTAAAAATGTGCTAGTTTAAAAGATTTTGTTCAGACGCCTTTTGTACCCTTCTGCCTGTAAAGCTAGTCTCCTCTACTTACCATGAAACCAACCATACTGTTCTCAGAAGGAGCCATAGGAACCTCTTAAAAAGTGGCCTCAAATGGTTTTAAGGCCCAGGATTCCATAGGTCCGGCAGTGAGATAGGAATTTCCATGTTCCTCTGCTTTAAAGCTTGCATATCTGTCACAGCACAGTCTCAAGATATCAGACTGAAAACCTATCATTGATGCAGCACTAGATATCATCCATCTTGCACTTTGATCAGTGTAAATTGTTCTGGGGTCTATAATATTGGAAATAGTCTCTTGGGAGATGTTGTTGCTAATGAGGTGGTCAAAGATACATGGAAAAACTGTAGATGCATGTGCAAAAAGTCATTTACCACACAGTTCTGCAATTTGTCCAATGGATGTGAATGGTATGTGGATTTATAACAACACTATTAAGTCACTAAAGAAAATCATGGGCATGGAGGAACTAGTACTATCCATATACTAATCCCAGTTATACTCTGCATAAGAGAAACATACCTCATAAAATGTAAATTGGAACACACTAGGTTAAATCACAAATAACTATCTGATGGCTGTTTTTGAACACTAATCACATAATAATTGGGTGTTTGTTTTAGTTACAAAGGTCAGTTAGGAAGGTTTTGCAAAGATATGAGTAAGATGAATCTCTTGGCTAGAAATAAAATGATGCGGGAGGGTTATATTAGTGCATAGTATCACTAGTGTATTAAGTTAATGAGTGATATTTAAATGCTTTCCTGTTCTGCCGGTTGTGTTAGAAATTGAAGATTCTGTATGTGGGCATACAAAACAGGGATATTAAATATACCAGTTACAAACAAGGGAATCCAGCAGGAAAGTTAACCTTCACAGTGTGGTCTCGGAGAAGCCTGCCAGGAGTATTGCCTTGAGAAATTACTCATCGTTTCATCCAAATTGAGCCAAGTAGACACTGCATGTGGTATAGGTGTGACTCCATACAATGAGCAGCTGACTTGTTTTAGAAGCTACAGTCTACAGACTCAAACTTGCTATTTTGATTTTTTTAAAGTAATTGTAACTAGTCGAAATGGAGAAAGAAGAGAAAATCCTACTGGAACCTTCAGTTGCACATAATAAAAATAGAAGGCCTCTGAATCTGTACACATGAGGGTGTGTTTCTCTGCACTTATAAAAGCACAAGTAGTTTTACAAGAAATTCTCTTGTGCAATCTTAAGGTGAAGAAACAAAGAGCTGATAAAACAGACTAATACAAAACAGCATAGGCACAAAGTGGTTTTACATCTTGAATGCTTTTTGCAGTAGGTTAATCTTGGTTGTGTTTATAGAGGACAGAAAGAAAAAGTCCACTTGGAGAATTTTAATCGGCAGGTTATTCCTGCCAGAATAATAGGTCTAGAGATGGGAGTGAACTAAGATGAAAAAGGAGAAGTCAGGAGACAAACTTGGGTGGATCATGTGGGATGTAGGAGGAGATTTAAAGTAAACACTGTAAGTGGGACCAGAACTGTGTAGAGCCCTGAAAGTATAGGTGAGTAACTTGAACTTGATACAGAAGGAAAGTGGAGGCTAGTGAAGGGAATGACGAAGTGGGAAAACATGTTCAGAATAGGATCGGAGGAAGATGATCTGGGAGGCATCTTTTTGCCTAGGTCAGACAGGGATGAGGCAATCAGTGGGAAAGAGAGAGAGGGGTTATGGTAGCAAAGATGAAAGGTGGTAAAAGTGTTCAGCATCTATTTTTTTTTTTTTATTTTGATCCATTAAAGTAAGACACTTTGGGTTAAATTGGAAAGGCTCATACTAGTATGATATTCACTGAATGTAACGTTTTATATCCAGAAGGGGGGGACCCAGTGCATGCAGAATACAATTAGGGAAGTAAAATAAACCTTAACTGTTTCACCTGTCGCACTGGACTTACCTGCACTTCATTTCAACACAAGGAGTGTTCTGAATGAAATGTGTAGACCTATTTCAGTATGCTTGGGGAAATGAATAGAAACATGTAATAAGACATTGGAAAAACTGCTTACAAGTATTTTTTTTTTTCCAGAAACACTGCACAAGTACATATATTGATTTGACTGAACAGAGACTATGCCAAGAATTCACTATGTGCATATATTTCATGATGCAGTTGGGTCCAATGTATCTTCAGTTACTTAGACAAAAATAAATTATGCCAGCAGCACCTTGTTGGAGTGTAGGCTGACAATAAAAACTTAACACTTTTGTGAACTTGTATGGAATTAAAATTGACAAGGAAGAAGAGGAGACAGCACTAAGGAAAAGAGATCAAAACCCAGAAAGCAAGTAGAAAGAGAATAAGTCTGAGGAGGAGGGGGACACAAGCGCACAGGCTCCTCCATAAAGTGAGGAATCACTAGCCTGTGAGATGTGGACCTACTGTAAGATTTCAGAGGCACTTTTATGGTGTGATAATGCCTTGCAGCATCTCCCAAGACCAGTAGAACAGGTCTAGGCTACTTCACTTCAGAAGTTAAGGTTTTTTTCCACAATGGAAACATATACTAGATCTGATTTCCACTCTGTTGTTTGGGGAGAATGTGGATCTTTCCATCATCTCAGTAAAATTTTTATGTAAAGTAAGAGCTGTGAAAGCATGTTTTTAAGATACCATAGTATAGGGCTATTCTCATGAAGGCCAAAGAAACAGAGTTTAATTTAAGGGGTAATGGAATAGTTTAGTGCTTCTGAGGAGTGGTTGCAGATGGATAATCGCACAGGACTCCCATGAGGGAGGACATAAACGTGGGATCATGTGACAAGTAAGTGGCAGTCTCACCAGCAGGGTTGCAGTTCTTCTGAGGTTCACTGTCTGTAATGTGGCTGTTGTCTGGGTAGAATCTGTTGTTTTCTTTTGGATTAGAAGTAGATTAAGCAAGGATGAAGAGCGTTTTACATTGCGCAAGATTCTTTCTGAAGCTTCTTCCCTCAGATTCCAGGTTCTTTGCCTGCCTTTTTCAAGGATGAAGGGGGATAATGAGCAGAGTCAAGGTGTAACTGTGGATAGTTTGGGGGTAGGGGGACACAATTTAAGGTTTGAGGGGGCACCCGACTGCCCTGTACATTGCCTCTGCTGCCCACCCCATTGTCCCTTTGCATGCTCCCCCTCTCCCGGTTTCCTCCTGCTTTGCCCCTGAGGCCTGCTGCTCCTCCCTAACTCCCCCTCCCACCCTTTCCCGGTGGGGCACATCCAGCTCCCAGCACTGTGCAGAGAATCAGCCCTGGCGGGAGCGCTGAACACACCTGCAGCCTGCCTCGTGGGCTCCTTGCTCCCCCGCTGCCTCTGGCTGGTCTGGTGTCCTGGAAAAGTTCAAGACCCTCCTGCACGGGACACTACCCAGGAAAAGCCAAGTCCTGTGTGTGCCAAAGCCACCTGGAGTTCTGCGCAACGCCAACACAGGTGAGCCTCTCTGTCCCTCAGATAAGCACTGGTGTGGGATGGGAGGGATTTCCAGCCCATTCCTGCCCCAAATTCACAGGCTCCAGAGCAGAGCCATCTTCGCCCCTCCGCCACCCTGCTCAGCCCAGGCCCTGTCCCCCAGGAGCATGGGGCTGCTCCAACCCCTAGGCTTTGTGCCCAAGGCAGCAGCCATGTATGGTGCTGTTCCTCCTGTAGGGGGCATCCTTCCCATTGAGCCACCTCTGGCCAGGCTTCATGGTGGCTGAAGCCCCTGCATAGTCCAGCACCTGCTGCTGGTTCAGGGACGGTGGGGATGGATCTGCTGGTTTTCCCTCTCAGACCAACTCCCCGCTGCTGGGCACTGGCAACAGCCCTGCCCAGCCTGCTGCCACCACCTGCTGCAGTGGCCCTTACCGGCCCCAGTGTGCTGCCCAGCTGGATGGTCTCCATGGAGAGCCCCGGGACTCCACTGCTCCTCCTGAGCCCCCTGGTGCAATAGCTCCCCAGTGCTGGTGGATGTCTGGCTGGAAATTTTTGAAGGTTTGTGTCCTTTTTTCTCCCCCCCCCCCCCTCCCCGTGCATCGCCTCTAATATGGAGCTGGCACATCCTTTTTCCTGCTTCCTTCACCCTGTGACAAAATTTGCTTCCTGCTGGCCTCTCCTACTACTAGTAACAGCAGAGGGAGCAATTTATTTTTTCCTACTTCTCCCCTCCCCCATCCGCCTTCATGGAACAGCAGCAGTGCTCACAACAGAAGCTACAGGGAGCAAAACTTGTCACATTAATTTCTTCTTTAAAGGCACACAACAAAATTTTCCAAAACACTTAAGTTCAGTTTTCAAAAGAGACTTGGGAGTAGAGATCAGAACTTTCCAACAAAACATTTTTTTGTCGTAAAATGCTGATTTGTCAAAACAAACTTCAAGAATGAATGGCTAATCTCCTGGTTTGAAACAAAGTTTCAAAATTGTTGAAATGTCCCATTTTGATACTTCGTAAATTAAAAGCAAAAGCTTGTTGTCTTGAAATCACTTTATGGTTTGACCTTTTAGGTAATTTATACTTTAAAAGGTAAACAATTTGGACAGGTAAAACAAAAATTTTTAATTCTTGTCTTGATTTGGGAAATTTTGGAATATCTTAAATTCTCACAGGACAGGAAAACCAGTTCCTGCCAACCTCTGCTTAGGGACCTTGAGTGCCTTTTGACTTTCATTGAGACTTAGGCTCCTGAGTTCCTAAGTCACTTTTGCAAATGTGCTTTGGGTGCCTATGTCACTTGCATACTTCTGAAAATTTTACCCGCAGTGTCTTTATTGTTGTGTCTGGCTGAAAGCCCCAAATATAGGCTTTGGTTTTAGGATTTGCACCACAGAATATAGTTTGATCATGTAGTTCAGTTGCAAGGATGTCTCTGAGCTCTCAACCTGCCTTTGTTGAATCCTGGAACTTGCAAGTCAAACTTCTTAACTGGCAAGAAAAGTTTTTGGAATGTCCATGGATATCTATTTATATCCTAGGGGGCAGTCTGCTGCAGGGTCTAACATTAAAACAGCAGCTCCAGGAAGGCCAGTTCAGGGTTAGACTATACTCAAGATAGTGAGGTCTTGTAGCTTGCCAGGAAAAAGTTACTTGAAGAAATAACTCCGAACCTAAATCCCATAATGGGCACTGAAGTTGCAGCATTTCAGGATTCTCTTCAATCCTGTGCTGAAATGCTCAGTAAATGGAATAGATTTGGTTGGGGTGTTGGGGGAAGCAGGAGGAATACTGTTTAGACAAGGTTTAATGTGCTGCAAAGGTCATGGGGCTTTGGTTCTGCCTTTGCAGGTGTTTCTGTGCCACCTACTCCTAGAGTACATTTGACCCAGTCTAAAGCAGCTGACATAGCATGTCTAAGACGTCTCCAACGTTGAGATATGCAAGGCTTTCTGCCTGGAGCTCATTTCACACATACATGCAGCATTACTTCTGTGATTTGATAGCTAGATCTGATGCCTGGTGCCTGAGGGCAGTTGTGCAGTATTAAGCTTGTTCTCCTTAGACCTGCCTCCACTTCGGGTGATTAATGCTAGTTAACTTCTCAAGAGTGGGAAGCAGTACTGGCAGTACTTCAGGGAGAAAGAAAGGTTACTAAGGGCATGGCTACACTTGTGAATGTAGAGTGCTTTGAGTTAAACCAGTCTTCATAGAGCACAGTAGGAAAAGCACTGCAATCTGTTCACACTGAAAGCTGCAAGCGCACTGGCATGTCCACATTTGTGGCACTTGCAGTGGCATTGAGAGCGGTGCATTTTGGGCAGCTATCCCACAGAGCACCTCTTCCCATTCTGCTGCTGTGGCTTGTGGGAAGGGAGCAGGGGTGCGGGGCATTCTGGGTCCTGTCCCAACGCCTCATGATGCATCGGTTCGAATCCCAGCAATCCCTCTGCTTCCGTCCACAATTGGCGCCATCGTTCAGTGTTTTTTGTACTGTACACTCTGTCTTCCCTTTCGGTCTGCGGGAATGGAGCCCAAACTGCCGAGAAATATGCTGACAAGTCACGCCAGCACATCACATTTGACAATCGAATTATTCCTTAAGATCCAAAGTGACAGTGAGGACTCTGATGAGGATATCGACTTGAGTAACGCATGCGAGACAAGATTGCTTATGGCATTCACGGATATGCTCGCCACCATGGCTTTTGAACTCGGGAAACAAGCACTGAGTGGTGGGATCACGTTGTCCTGCAAGTCTGGGATGATGAGCAGTGGCTGCAGAACTTTTGCATGAGAAAAGTTACTTTCATGGGACTGTGCGAGGAGCTTGCCCCCACCCTGCAGCACAAGGACATGAGATTGAGAGCTGTCTTGATGGTGGAGAAGCAGGTGGCTATTGCAATCTGGAAGCTGGTAGCTCCAGACAGCTACCAATTGGTCACTAACCAGTGTGGAGTGGGGAAGTCGACTGTTGGAATCGTGTTGATGCAAGTTTGCAGGGCCATTAATTGCATCCTGCTCAGAAGAACCGTGACTCTGGGTAACGTGCATGACATTGTGGCTGGCTTTGAACAAATGGGTTTCCCTAACTGTGGAGGGGCGATAGATGGGATGCATATTCCAATTCTGGCACCAGCCCACCTAACCTCCGAGTATCTTAATTGGAAGGGCTATTTCTCTATGGTTCTTCAGGCGCTTGTGGAGCACCGTGGGCATTTCACTGACATTAACGCAGGCTGGTCCGGAAAGGTACATGAAGTATGCATCTTTCAGAACACTGGCCTGTTCAGGAAGCAGTAAGCCAGGATTTTTTTCACAGACCAGAAGATCACCATAGAGGAAGTTGAAATGCCCATTGTGATCCTTGGAGACCCCACTTACCCTTTACTGCCGTGGCTCATGAAACCATACACAGGGAGTCTTGACAGCAGCAAGAAGCGGTTCAACAAGAGGCTGAGCCTGTGAAGAATGACTGTGGAGTGTGCTTTTGGCTGTTTAAAGGGCTGCTGGTGCTCTCTATATGGGAAGCTGGACCTGGCCGATAACAGTATCTGCATGCTGTATCCTCCATAACATTTGTGAGGGGAAGAGTGAAAGATTAACTCGGGCATGGAACTCTGAGGTTCAACACCTGGAGGCTGAATTTGAACAGCCAGAGAGCAGGGTTATTAGAGAAAAGGACCTAGGGGTTACAGTGGACGAGAAGCTGGATATGAGTCAATGGTGTGCCCTTGTTGCCAAGAAGGCTAACGGTAGTTTGGGCTGTATAAGTAGGAGCAATGCCAGCAGATCGAGGGATGTGATCATTCCCCTCTACTCGACATTGGTGAGGCCTCATCTGGAGTACTGTGTCCAGTTTTGGGCCCTACACTACAAGAAGGATGTGGAAAAATTGGAAAGAGTCCAGCAGAAGGCAGGAGAGGCTGAGGGAACTGGGATTGTTTAGTCTGCATAAAAGAAGAATGAGGGGGGATTTGATAGCTGCTTTCAACTACCTGAAAGGGATTCCAAGAGGATTGCGCTCTAGACTCTTTCTACAGTGGTACCGATGACAGAACAAGGGAAGTAATGGTCTTCAGTTGCAGTGGGGGAGTTTTAGATTGGAATTAGGAAAAACTTTTTCACTCAGAGAGTGGTGAAGCACTGGAATGGGTTACCTAGGGAGGTGGTGGAATCTCCTTCCTTAGAGGTTTTTAAGGTCAGTCTTGACAAAGCCCTGCTGAGATGATTTAGTTGGGGATTGATCCTGCTTTGAGCAGGGGGTTGGACTAGATGACCTCCTGAGGTCTCTTTCAACCCTGATATTCTATGATTCTAGAGGGGCCCAGTGTGGGGCTGCAAGGATTAGGGATGCTTTGAGGGAGCAATTTGAGGCTGAAAGCCACCAATAATGTCTGGTGCCCTGCTCAGGAGTGAAATGCAGTGGTTCCAATGTGAGTAGTAATATGTGTTTGCTACACTGACTTGCAGTGCCTGTTGCTTTCCTGGGATAAGGTATCTTTTACTTTATGCAATAATAAAGAATGTTTTCAAAGCAAAAAAATCCATTTATTGAAAAGAAACACAACTGCTTGGGAAACAGAAATGGCAAGAGGGTGGGATAGGGAACGGTACAATCACAGATTTGCGTATGTCCTGTTGTCATATTCATCCTTCCTGTTTGAAGAGCTGTGCAATGAGTGCTGCACTTCAGGATGGCTTTACTGCATGGTGATGAGGATTGAGTGCAGTGGGTAAGGGTCATAGTTTTCAGGGCTGGGTGGTGAAGCTACAGGTGTTGGAGGCAGCTGGTGGCGATAAGAACCCAGATGTTGGGGAAAGTGGATTGGAGGTGAAATGGAGGCACAAGGGAAAAAGTTTTGGGACAAGGGCTGTGGGGGGGGAGAGGGGTACCAAAAGCGTGGTAGTACTCCACCTGCCTGGCCACAAGTGCCTGGATCGAGTCCACTTGGCGCTCCATGATGCTTATCAGCCGCTCTGTGCTTTGGTGCTGGCGATCCGTATTCTGCTGGCGGATTCTCCTTTCACTCTCCCACCACTCCTGCACTTTTTGATTTTCATTAAGGGAGTGCTGCATGACTTCATGCAACAAGTTCTCTTTGTTTCTACATGGCCTCTTCCTGATTCTTTGCAGACTCTCAGCCGGTGATAACACGACTGGCTGAGATCTCAAGGTTGCATCTGTACAGGCAAAATGCAACACTTAACAGAGGCAGCATTGTTCACACCAGACAGAGCAATGATTCCACATACTTAAGGAGGACAGGCACAGTCTACAGTACCCAATGGCATAATTTGCCCATCCCAAAGCGAGTGCACATAACCCACGGGAGCCCCAAAATGGTGAGTAAGCACAGGGTCAAGGGGGACTGATTCTTTGATGGCTGTACTGTACTCAGGGTTTCTGTGCCTTGTGGAGAGCCAACAGCTGCAGGGGGGCCCTGTACTGAACACTGTCCCCACATTTTCCACAGGAGTTCATCCTGGAAGATATCTCATTGCTGAGGGTGACCTGGGAAGCAAGGTAGTCTTCTACTACAATGCGGCTTCCACTCTGGCCCATATGCAACTTGCTTGTGTGCAGCAATGGTCCCCCCGCCCCTCACAGCACAGTGGCGTGGACATGTTAGCCTGACTGGGACAAGGACCACAGTGGCTCTCACACGAAACCTGCACAAGCGCATTGACCAAGGTCTGTATGAGACCTTTGAAGAGATCACTGGGGCCGATTTACCATGATGTGAGAGAGCACATCGATGCCCTATTCCGCATCTAGGCATACATGCGGCCTAGCCCTCCTAACCCCAAGAGCGCGCACTGAATAACTTCCTTCCCAAAATAAAAGCTGCTTACTGGGAACCTCCTCTAGTCTTTGTCCTTCCCTAAGCCCTGGCTGCCGCGACTGGCTACCTTCCTCCTGGCTTGAGAACAGCTCCTGGCTGCATGCATCTGAGGATGCCGGGGTGTCTTCCTCCTCCTCTGCACCCTCAGTCCCACTTTGCCACTCTTCCTCCTCCTTTTGCCTTGTTGGTCTGGGCTTTGAAATGTCCACAGTGGTACTCGGAGTGGAGGTGGGGTCGCCCCCAAGTATCACATCCAGCTCTTCGTAAAAAAGGCAGGTCACAGGGGCAGCACTGGAGCTGCTGTTTGCCTCGTGGGCTTTGTGATAGGCATTCCACAGCTCCTTCACTTTAACCCTGCACTGCAGAGCAGCTCGATCATGGCCCCTTTCCATCATGTCCTTTGATATCTGCCCAATGGTATCGTAATTCCTATGGCTGGAGCACAGCTGGGACTGGACAGCTTCCTCTTCCCCCTAGGGCTGGTGTAACCACTAGGCGAACTAGGCGGTCGCCTAGGGCACCAAGATTTGGGGGCGCCAAAAAGCAGTGTCCAGGATCACAGGAGTCAGCTGAGTAGGGCAGGGCAGGGAGCGAAGCCTCCATAACAAATCAGGGGACACCGCACAGGACAGTCAGTGGGAGCCTGCGGCGGAGCAAGGAGGAGACAGCCAGCTGGGCATGGCAACCAGTGTGGCCAAGGTACGGAGGTGTTGGGGGAGGCAGGACGCAGTCCTGAGCTCAGGAGAGCTTTGCCCTCCAACACGCTGTGCTGGGGCCGGGCATGGTCACCTCCTGAGGCGAGGGAAAATGAAACTAAACCCCACAGCACGACGGAGGGGAAAGGGTGGGTGCAGGTGCTGCTTCCAAACACTGACTCCCCCAGTGGCACTGTGCCAATGCGGGGAGCCGGCCCTGATCCCCAGGGAGATCCTCACCTGCTCCCTGGGAGAGCCCAGCTCTGCCTTCATTGCCCCTGCCCCTCCCCCGCCCCCCCCGGGAGGGTGAAGTACTCAGAGCCTGGGAACGTTTAGAGACCCTGTGAGCTGGGGGCATTCTCAGCCTCCTCCTTGCTTATAGGTTCCCCTGGAACAGAAGGGACCGTTGTGATCATCTCCTCTGACTTCCTTATATTAATTCTAATGAACAATGCCACATCATGCAGTATTCATTTTTGAAAGTTTATAATAAGTGATGCTCTGGGGGCGGGGGCACAAGGTGGAAGTTTTGCCTAGGGCACAAAATATCCTTGCACCGGCCCTGCTCCCCCCAAGCACTGATGAGGTCCAGCACCTTGCCATTGCTCCATACTGGGGATTGCCTGGCATGTGGAGGCATGGTCACCCGGAAAGATTCACTGAGAGCAATGCACGCCTTGCTGAGCAAACAGGAGGGGGATTTTCAAAATTCCCGGAGAATTTAAAGGGCGGGTCTGACGGTTGGTCACCTAAGGACAGGGCAGTAGAGTTCAAACTGATGACCAGAGTGGCTAGAACAGGCATTGTGGGACACTTCTGGAGGCCGATCAGAGCGCATTAACAGACCAGGGTGTCCGCACTGGCGCCACGGCGCTTCAGTGGGGGCACATCAAATGTTATTCCACTCTCTGAGGTGGAGTACCAGGAATGCTCTAGCTGCAGAGTCAGAGCACTCTATGTGCCTTGCCAGTGTGGATGAGTCATGAGTTAGAGCGTACTGGGCTGCTTTAATGCGCTCTAACTCGCAAGTGTAGCCACACCCTTAGTAAATAATGCTAGTTTAAAATTACAGTATGGATCCCTGATTCATACTGTAATTTTACCTTCCTCTCTTCTTCAGAGTCTTTCACATTCTGTTTGAGTTTGTTTAGACTGAAAACACAGTTTCAAACAAGAATAATTTTACTGAACCCAGCTCTGTTTTAAGACCGACTTAGGGCAAATCGACTCTAACGATTTTGGCTGATGTAGCAATGTTGGTTATGGTATGAGGTTTTTTTTAGACATTTCAATACCTACAAAAGCCCTATTGTAGATTCAGTTATACCACCATAAATTGCTTTCGCAGTATAGCTTATTGTGCTCGCCAAACTAATATAAATTATACTGGCAAAAGAACACTTTTGATTATATAAGCTGCATCTACAGGAGCAGAATTTTTTGATATAGTTATACCAATAAACCTCTTATAGTGTAGGGCAGTGGTTCTCAAACTGTGGGTCCAGACCCCAAAGTGGGTCATGACCCCATTTAAATAGGGTCCCCAGGGCTGGCTTAGACTTGCTGGAGCCTGGGTCCAAAGCTGAATCCCAAGCCGCACTGTGCAAGGCCAGAGCCGAAACCTGAGGGCTTCAACCCTGGGCAACGGAGCTTGGGTTACAGGCCCCCTGCCTGGGGCTGAAGCCCTTGCCCCCACCCCCCCATCCAGGGCGGCAGGGCTCAGGCTTTGACTTTGGCCCCCCAACCCAGGGCAGCGGGGTTCAGGCAAACTCAGGCTCCGGTCCCCGCCTCCTGGAGTCATGTAGTTATTTTTGTTGTCAGAAGGGTGTCATAGTGCAATGAAGTTTAAGAATCCCTGGTGTATGACACCCAGTTTAGAAAAACACTAAGTGAAAAGGAGATTGGTTGGAGTCAAGGCCTTTGCTTTTGTAAAACCTTCCACTCGAAGGTTCAGTTTAGCAAAGAACCATATCTGGGGCCCTGGCAGACACTGCTTTCCAAATGGTCCTGACCAAGAGTACATGTGCTAGTCCCAAGAGAGTTAATTTACAGTTAGTATGCAAGTCTGCTAACTTTCAACTATTGACCTTCTCATCAGTGCTATCTCATCCTCTTTAGTGCTACCTTATTCACAACTTAAAAATAAATCCTGGAATATCATCTTCATACTCTTTTATTTGTCAGAATTATTTCTTCCCTTGCCCTTTCTTCATCGCTTTTCATATTTCCTTGCTTTTGTCTGTTTAGACTATAATCTCTTCAGGGCAGGGACAGTGTTGCCTGCATTGCTATAAAGGGCTGTGTAAATTTGAGTTTGTGGTGCTGTGTAAACATTACATAACAAGTAGAGAATGAAAGAGGTTAGCATTCTTAAACCCCTATACCTTTGTATCAATGTGTTGCTTTTTAAATGACTTTTTTTGGAGGGGGGGGAACTAAAATAAGTGTGGTTAATTTTCTGAACTGTGATATTTCATTTACTTCCTTCTTTATGTACAGTAACTCCTCACTTAACATTGTCCCGGTTAACGTTGTTTCGTTGTTACGTTCCTGATCAATTAGAGAACATGCTTATTTAAAGTTGCGCAATGCTCCCTTATAACATTGTTTGGCAGCCGCCTGCTTTTTCCAGTGCTTGCAGAAAGAGCAGCCCATTGGAGTTAGCTGATGGGGGCTTGGAACCAGAGTGGACCAGCAGCCCCCCATCAGCTCCCCTAAGTTCCCTGTGCAGCAGCCACCCAGCAGGCTACCAATTGCCGGGCAGTTCAGCTGTCCCCCCGGCCCCCCACGGCCATGTGCTGCTCCTGCTTCTGCCTTGGAGCTGCTCCCGGGATCCTCCTGCTCCCTGTGCAAAGGGGACGAGGGAGAGGCGTGCTAATGTCAGGGTGTCTCCCTCCCCCTGCTCCTGTACCCCATTTTCACAGAGCAAGGAGGGGACACAACAGGGCTCAGGATGGAGGGAGTTTGCTGGCAGCAGCTGCTATCTCAACTTGCTGATTTACTTAAAAAGGCAGTGTACTTAGAGTGATGTCAGCGTTCTTAAAGGGCCAATGCACATCTCTCTCTCTGTCTCACACATGGTGTGTGTCACACACACATACACACACACACTGTGTGTCTGTCTCTCTGCCATGCTGTGTATTCTCCCTCCATTTGTGCTGCCTTGTAGAGTGTGAGGCTACATTAACAACAATATGTTAACCCTTAAGGGCTCAGCCAAGTGCTAATTAATCATTTAGCAGTAAGGCATTCCCTCGGAAATATCCCACCCTGTTCCACCCTCCTACTCCACCACCTCAACCAAGCTTCATAATCATCATTGCTGTGTACACTATTAAAGTGTGTGTGTGTGTGTGTGTGTGTGTGTGTACACACACACACACACACTATATATGTATGTATGGTAAAAAAAAAAAAAAAATTCTCTGGAACCTAACCCCCCCCCCCCTTTACATTAATTCTTATAGGGAAATTGGATTCTCATAACATCGTTTTGCTTAAAGTAGCATTTTTCAAGAACATAACTACAACGTTAAGCAAGGAGTTAGTATATGTTTTTGGTCAAAACCATGAGAGGCTTTACAATGCTAAAAACTGAACAAAAAGGGAGAGGAGAATAAAATACCCCGTTCTTAAGGGTTAGAATGTCTGGATGAGTTCTGTGGGTTCTTTGAATCCAAGATAGATGCTACTTTCTGGTAACACTGCTCTACTGAAATAAATGTAGTCAAACTTTACTAATTCTGGGTCACTGAGGACGAAAACGATGCTTAAAATTGTTGATTGGCTCTAGTATAGCTGTTGGGCTCCAGACTACAGCAGTGGAATCTCCTGGCAGGTGATGTTAGGGTTTCCATGTTCCGTGACCGTCAAAAGGATCTTGTCCCATTCTTCTTCATTGAAGGTGATCTTGTAGCCTGCAACAGCATCGATGGTGTGATGGTAGCCCTCAACATCGTTTACGATCCAGATGAATGGAGACCGTTCATTGATTCATCAAAGACGAGTCGTAAAGCTGTTTTGCTGCATAATGGCAATGTTTTGCCATCAATTGCAGTTGGTCATGCAGTCCATCTGAAGGAAACCTATGACAACATGAAACAACTTTTGAGGTGCATAAACTATGACCAACATCAGTGGCAGCTTTGTGGCGATTTGAAGGTTGTTGCTCTCTTGCTTGGTCTGCAGACTGGATACACAAAGTACTGCTGTTTTCTCTGCGAATGGGATAGTCGTGCAAGAGATTCCAACTACATCGAGAAAGATTGGCCACTCCGACAGTCATTGGAGCCTGGGAGGAAAAGTTTTCAGCATCCACCACTGTTTGAATCAAGGAAGATTTTGTTACCACCCTTACACATCAAGCTGGGTCTGATGAAGAACTTTGTCAAGGCCATTGACAAAATACACACAGCTTTCAAGTACCTCTGTGGAAAATTTCCAAGGTTAAGTGAAGCTAAGATAAAGGAAGGTGTCTTTGTTGGTCCTCAGATTTGTGAACTTCTTCGAGATGATGCATTTGACCATGCACTGCGTGGCAAGGAAAAGACGGCATGGAAAGCCTTCCAGTTAGTGGCAATAAATTTTCTCAGAAACAACAAGGCAGACAACTACAGGTTGTTGGTGGAAAACCTCCTCAAGGCATACAAAAGCCTTGGTTGCAACATGTCACTAAAGATACATTTTTTGCACTCTCATCTAGATTTTTTTCCACCGAACTGCGGAGCAGTGAGCGACGAGCACGGCGAGCGATTTCACCAGGACATTGCAACAATGGAGAAACGCTATCAGGGCAAATGGAGCCCATCAATGCTTGCAGACTATTGCTGGACAGTGACAAGAGATGCTCCATTTAATGAATACAAGAGACAAGCCAAGAAGCGCCGAGTAGACACTGAATAGGACTAAACTATGTACATAATAGTTTTTTGCCTTTTGTTTCATAATAAATTTTATTTATATAACCCTTTTGCTGATTTTTAAAGTGTTACATAAACAGGACAGGTGAAATATTATCATGTAAAGCAACCATAAACATATGAAAAGACCTAGGTTTACAATTTATGATTAAAACTCTACTATCTACACAATATACATAGACATAAAATGTAAAAACTTAAATATCTTAGAAACAGTAGCCAGTCAGTTGTTTTAATTGTCATATTTGAACTCAGCACATCAAAATACATAATAAATACCACATTTTATCTCTGAAGCAGACGACTTCTCAAAAATTGTAGACCAGTGTAATCTGAAGAAGCAGAGTAAGCACGAATAGGGGTCAGTTTTATGAATTCGCCAAGGTGCTAGTTAGATTTTAAAGCTGAAATCTAACAAATTAGATTTGCCAATTATAAGTTTTATAGCCAGTATTGAGTGGAGTCTAACTATGATAACCTTTGTTTTGCTAAGTCCAAGGAGTGTCAGTTGACTAATTTTAACACTTGGTTCTTTCTAGGCCTACATTTAACTTGGACAGTGTTTCTCAGGTCAGGAAACTTGGTTATTCTTAACCAAGCAACAGTTTATTAATGCTGCAGAACCACATATGTATACAATCAATCATAAGTATACAATTAATCAGTCAATGTGGGCACAACAAATATTCTAGGCATGTACTGAACACAAAATATACATGCAGTCTTGTGAGAAATTAACATAGACCAGTGTTGGGAACCTAGCAACTATACCAGGGAACAATACAAACCACTAAGATTTTTTTATTATATTTACTAATAATAATCAATTATCAATTCTCTGCCTCTAATACACTTCTTATATTTCCAGTACTTCTCTATGGAGTAAAGATGCAACTGTTTTGAAGGAACTTCTAAGAGTGTGGTTCCTGATATTTGAATGATTTGGTATGATAAAAACAAGAATATTAAAAGCAATTGCTTATCATTTGTCCCTTAGGCCAGTTTGGTTACAGACGTTTAGCAGACTCGGGGGGTCCACACTGTGGTCTCAGCTTTATATTGTTTCCAAGTCCATTGAAGAAGGGCAATGCTCTTAGTGTATGTCTATGCTGCCTATATAAAAAAAAGAAACCCGCAGCAGTGAATCTCAGAGCCCAGGTCAATGGACTCAGGCTCACACTAGGAGGCTACAAGTAGCTGTGCAGACGTTCCTGCCTGGGTTCCAGCCCAAGCAGGAATGCCTTCATTGATATTTTTAGCCCCGGAGCACAACCCCAACTCAGCTCACCTGGGCTCTGAGACTTGCTGCCACAGGGTTTTTATATAATATATATTTTTTTTTTTTTTGCAGTGTAGGTGTAACTGGAGTTCTTCTTTGAATGATGGTCCCACAGATAGGGACCACACATCTCAAAGAACCTCCGGTTTGGTAAGCAAATTCCTCTTCCTATTGGGCAGTGGTCAGCTGGGCACTCAGCTTTCAGCTCTTAGTTTCTCTGCTTCTTCCATTCATATCCAGTAGATGGCATCAGTCTACAAGAAAGTTCTTCAATCCTTTACTTTTTGGAGGCTTTTTATATTAACTTCCAAAATTGTATTTCAGAATTTAGCATAGACTACTAATTCAAATATCCCAATTTTTAAGTAAATTCTTCTATTTTTCTAAAGTTTTATATCCAGGTTAGGTGCTTATATCTTTCAGTATTCTTTTATCTTCCAATGTGTTAAAATTCCTATCATTTCTATAGTGGAACAGTAATTTAGAGAGAACAAACATCCCCTATAGTCCATAGATTGTACATTCTCTGATTATATTTACTATATCTCATTTCACATCTTTTAGGGCATATCATAGGCTGAGGTGTTATATTGGAGGAATAAGACAGATTGCTCACTTAGAGACACATGAGGCAGATTCATTAGGCAGACAAATGTACAGTTTCTAATTTCAGGTGAAAGATATATTTGGCTGCTTTGGGGTATCAGGTAGTTGGACCTCTGGAATATTCAGCTTTTTGGGTCATCCAGCAGGCTATTTCTAACTGGTCTAAACTTACATTTTCTACTCCTCTCTGGCCCTTGGTTAACATATTGGAGACATGAGAGCACTTGGCGCAGGGGAAAAAAGGGACAGTTATTCTTGTCTGTGTCCTGGCTAGGGATTCTCTGTAACTAGACCAAGAAAGATGGAAGTTTCATCCACATGTAAATTATGGGAGTCTCTGGTTAAAGGGACTAACAATAGTGATAAGACTCTTCTCACGCATCTGAGCTTGCCTTTTCTGGAAATAGTGTACTTCAACTTCAGTTTAATTGATGCTTCCAGACAAGATTTCTCACGCGTTGAGATGGGCATGTCAATTCTCATCCTCCCTGAGAGGAAGCTAAAGATTTTGAATATACATGGTGTGATCAATGTCAATCTTACTTGCTGCAGAGAGTTTAAAGGGCAGAGAGAGAACTGTAGCTGTTCATAGATCTTCAAGGCATATTTGATACCTGTATTAATTACAGTACCCAAGTTTGCCTTCCACACACATGAAATCCTATCAGAGTTGTGAACCTTGCCCTAATCAAGTTGTAGGCAACTGTTGGGTCTCAAATATCTGGGAAAAAATGGTCCTATTTGATGGATTTCACTGGTACTTGTTGAATAATATATTCAACATGATGCAGAGCTGGTAAAATGCTGTAAGAAACTATTGAATAAGTATTGAATAAACTGTATGAAAAATCACAAGATTCACTGGATAAGATACTCATTAAATATTATTATACCTGTCTGGTATCGGCACCAAACATGGACCAATGAGCCAGATAAATTTCACTCATGCATTTCTGCATAGATACTTTTCTGCCCTTTTTGTTTTTCTAAGTAATAGCTCCTTCCACTGGCCATAATCCCCTCTAGGACACAGTGAATTGATGACACAGCTGAAAACTAAGCTTCGGCATAGCTGCAGAAACTTGGACCTGCTACTAACAAAGAATATAGATTAGAAACCTTGTTGGAAGGTCGGCCTCTGAGAAGCAGGAAACCTATTATCCTATTGTCTGCCTTTGCATGGCTAGCAGAATGGATGCAGGCATACCAACTTCAACTGATGGGTCTGAGGTCTAGTAGGGTTAGTCATGTAAAAGTAAAAATAGTTACCGAGTGGCAGAGTCTGATGCCAGAAGAATAGATAACGGTGTAGAGAAGCTGTATTTAGAGAGAAGGGACTATATCCAGTTTGTGGGCTAATTAGCAATCTAGTCTTAGGGAAGCTCACAAGGAGAGGAACTGCATTCACTATAGAATTAGAGCTAGAATGGTGATGCATGTCTGCTAAAAGGCTAGTTGTCACAAATCAGCACCTTGAGGTTTTGTGGGTGAGGTTAAGTGGAGTAGGGCACAGGATAGTATGAAGATATTACATGTAGCATTCAACAAGAGCAATCTAAAAGAAAATGCAGAGATAAAGACTGATAAAAGAAATGAAAAAGCATTCAGTAGGAAATATGCCTAAATGGTGTCTGCAAATGAAAACTGCAAATCTAATATTTGATCTTGTTCGAATGTGTAACACAAACCAAAAATATTAGTGTCCACTTAGTTTACTAATACTTTATCAAATAGACCTCATTCATTAAATCGTCTGAGTAAAAAATCCACCATCAAACTATAAAGTTTCAAATAGAATATCCGTGAGGGAATAGAGACTTTTTTTTTTTTTTTTTTTTTTTTTTTGAAAAAATGAGCAATGCTTGAAGGAGGCAACAGACAAGCATAGTATCAAATTACATTAAAAAAAAGACCTTAGGAGAAATGTTTATATTGCACGATTAAGTACTCAAAAGTCAGGAAACGCCGGAGCTAAGATTGCATGAGCCCTTACAGTACAGTCTATAACTAGATGATCACATACATTTCTCAAATAATACAATATATGCATATTGTATATGCCTTTGATACAAATGACTAATATATTTTGCTCTTACTGTTACTTTGTGTTATGCCAGACAGGAACAATAGAAGACATTTATGTATAAGGTGCACAGTGAGGCTGAGTTTTTCACTCTGCAAATTATAGGATGCAATTTTTTCCTACAGCCATATAAAGAACATGATCCTGTGTGTAATGAGAGATATTATGTGATCATGCAATTAAAGACTGTATCTCAGTGCCATATGCACAAGAAGATAGAATAAGTTACATTTCTTGACTTTTGAGTGCTTATCTGTGCAGAATTAATGTCTCAGTTAATTTTTAATAGAAAATTTATAGAATAAGTAATTTGGAAAGGGGAAAAAAACTGCATAGTTCCAGATTGGTGGTATGCTGCCAGTGCAGTTTCCCGTAAGGCCAGGTCTCCTTTAGAGTAATTGTTTAAAAAATATTGTTTAAAATAACTGCTGTGCATGTCTGAAGTTTGCATTTTTTTCAGTGTTTTCTAATTCTGTCAAATCTCAGCCAGTTTTCACTAGAGCTCTTAGTAACCACTGACAAAGGGCTATTGCCCTGCTAAAACATCAGTTTTCTACCTACAGTCATTTCATATGCAGAGCTATTCAAAAAAGGTTGCAAGAATTTGTTTATCGAGGAACAATTTTGTTCACTCTCTTTGTAGTCTATTATAGCTCAAAAGTTTTTTTCGAACTTATGGAGAAACTAGATACAGAAAATTTCAGCCCAGTCAGTGAAACTTAAGGAAATATCTAAATAACTGAAAATAGTGAACTATAATGGAAATATGTAGGCAGCTGAAAATGCAGACATTGGTAACAGTCTACCTATCGTAGGAGGATAGTACAACAAGGGGAACCAATTATCATGGTTCAGGGATAGCTACATTTTCAGCCTCTCAGTATCTCTGAGTGCAACCCTGCAGGTGATAGACCTCTTGCCTTCATCTCTCTGGAAAAATTGTGGGATTCCTCCCTGACTCTCAGACTGGGTCATAGGGTGTAGCACCCTGTGAACTTCCTTCCTTCCTCAGCAGACCCGACTAGGTTAGAGCCCTGCCAGTTTTCTCTTCAGGAGCTGTGACCTTTTCAAAACAAAGTATTCAGTCTCAATAGCCAGAACAGAGCATAACAAAAGCAAAGGGTTAGTAATGCAACACTCTGTGCAAACATCTCTTATTGGCCTGACCTAAAGCTTAGGTAGATCTGGCTTATCCAGACACCTCCATGTCTGGGAACTGAGGTTCAGTCTGCTTCCCCACTGTCCCTGAGTCTCTCTCCCTGTCTTCAGTGGCAGACCTTTCATCGTCCCAAATCTTTGTCTTCCTGCCTCTGTTGAACTTGGCCAAACGAATTTATGCGATTGGGGGGAGAGAGAGTTCCAAGCAGCTGATTCTGTGTTGTCCATTAATTATTGGTAAATGGTGGCTATCAAATGTTTCTCCACACTCTTATGTGTGCATGCTAACCGATGTGTAACCTTTAGCTATTAATAAATCTGAATAAGCCTGCATTAACCCTTAGTAATCATATAGCAAATGCTATAACAATCAAACACAGAGACGTATGTATAATATTCATAAAATATTTCAGGCATCTTCCACCTCCTTCTCGTCAGTAACTACCTTCATTCAAAAGTTTCTCTGTCCTTTTGTATGCCATACTGATCAGAACAGTGGTCCATCTATCCAAGTATCTTGATTCCAGTCCTCTGTTATAGTTGATTATAATGACTGTGTCTTTATTGGCAGTAGTTACTTCATGCTTTTGTAGAGTCTTGAGGCCTTGGGTTTAAGAAGCGTTGCAATCTGATTAGTAAATTCTGCCTGATTTTAACAGTATGGAAATGAGTAGCACTTCAGACCAATGCCTCTTGGTTCTCAGTCATGGGGAAAGTAGTTTCCAGGTACAAGATTTACCTTGTAATTGTATATGTTGTTTGTTTTTGTTGCTTGGTGTCTTTTTGGCACAGACACGTGTACCTCTGTGTGGTATACACAAGTCTCTTTGCATAGTTGCATTTCCTGGCAGCTCACTTCTTTTATAACTTGACTTCCCCTTTTCTGGATTGTAACCTCTCCAGAATTTTGTGGTAAAGGTGGATCTGCTGCATCCTGTCTGAATATTGTTACCAGATCAGTGAAAAATTAAACATTGAGACTGAGTATTAAAAGAAATATATAATGACAAATTAAATTATCTTTTTCTGTAGATGCCTGTGGAGGGGGTACAGGAGCAGCAGGCAGAATCTACCAAAGGGCGGTGCCTGCGACGTACAGTAAGCGTCCCATCTGAGGGTCAGTTTCCTGAATATCCACCAGAGGGAGCCACTAAGCTTGGTAAGTTACAAAAATTAGAGAAGCAATGTACTAATTTTAATTTATAGATGTATTATTTCTCTGTTAAAGAAATTGTTTCTTATCCAGCATTGCTGTCATCAGTTTGCTCAAATCAATAGCATTTCAGCTAAATGTTAGCAGAGCTCATAGGAGAGTGACCGTTGTTTATAATTGCCTGACGACAAAGTGACGTCAGTGTGTTAGGATTTATCTGAACATTAGTGAGGTTATTGTTGAGTCCTGGGAGGGAATACTGCATGGCACGGAGGCTTATAACTGCATTTGTGAGGATACTAAGGAGCTCTGGGATTTATAACTGAATCTGTGAGCCCAGGTCAATACTGCTGTATGCTTTACAGACCGTTTTAAGTGGCTCCTCCTGGCTGTTTGGCTGAGCTGTTACTTGGTTATGATTTACCTTATTTAAGCATTTTAGAAGTTTCTTGGCTTTGTATTTTAGTGGTTACTGGGCCACACCTAATCTCCACTCCTGATTACACACTGTCAGAAATACTGTCCATTTGAAAGTGCGGCTTCCCAAGTAAACCAACAAGTTGTGAGCAAGGGGCTGTGCCAGTGTTGGTTATAATCATACTTTTTGAAAAATGAATCAAAGGAGACAGAACTGGAGGGCATTAAGGAAAACTGAAAAATAGAAGAGCAGTTGTGATAATAAGGTTTCTACAAGGCCACATTTTGGCCTAGTTCCCCATGTTCTCTCTCTCCTCTTCAGTCAGCCAGGGGAGGTCTCTGAGCAGTGAGGGATAGTGGAAGGAAGCAGCAATTGTACAAGGTGAATTCTTGTTTCCAGCTGCAACTAGTGAAAAAGCATGGCTTGGCAATAGGCTGTCATTTGCTGCTGGGGCTAGGAACAATTCTGCTTTTGACCAGCTGTAAAGTTGCAATCCTAGAAGAGAGTGAGCTGCAAGAAGAGGCTGCAGGTACATCTCTAAGTGGCAAACTAAGTAGGATAGTGACTTCATGTAAATATGAAGAATACATGAGAGGGGTTTTAATCTTACAGGTGTGTCTGCTTTTTAAAAAAAAATTAGTCCATAATTACATGGATAATAAAATGATTTAAAACAGATATTTTTTCCTGAGTATAGATGCAGTATCGCAATCTATTGTAGATTGCTAAATAGCAGTTTCAGTAGCTGTTAAGGCTATATTTGTGAAGCACTCTACCTCACATTTTCTTCCTGAAAACAAATTTCCTGGTGGGAGGGAGTTTGAGCTTTTTCTTGGTCTTGCATTAGAGGTTTGGGAAGAGAAATGCAATTTAGAAACTTAAAAGGGAAAATCCTAGTGTGTAGGAACAGGAATAATATAAATGTGGTTTCTAGACACTTACTTCCAGATAATGGAAATTACACACAATTTGTTGCAAACCAGAAGAGCTTAGAAGTGTTCAGGAATGAAACTCCTAGTCTTTTTTGTCTTTTTTATTATTATTATTATTAATAATAATAATTAATAATAATAAATAAAAGCTTAAAGAAAGTTATACCTGACCATTAAGCACCTGAAAGTCTGGGAATGCCAAAGTTAAGATTACTAATGCAAATTTAACTCTTCTTCTTTGTGTGCATGTGTTTACAATACAGATTGTAATTCTGTGATCACATACTCAAATAATAGAATATATTTTTCCCTACAACCTTAGAAGCATATGTAGCATCTTATGCCAGACAAGAATCCATTAAAAGTACATAGGAAAAGTACCCAATAACGCATAGTCAAACAATTTAAGTATTTTGTATACAACTATATGAAAGTTTTGCTGTACCATATAGTTCACCTAATTTAGTAGCTAAAGAGGTGTGAGCACACAGAGTGGTGAGGGGAGGTGGAAAGACAGAGAACAAGATCATGAATGAAGGGGAGAGATGATGGATGAATAGGAAGGTTTTAATGCAGGGGTTGGCAACCTTTCAGAAGTGCTGTGCTGAGTCTTCATTTATTCACTCTAATTTAAGGTTTTGCGTGCCAATCATGTATTATAGACTTATAGAAAGAGACCTTCTAAAAACATTAAAATGTATAACTAAACTATTGTTGTATGTAAAGTATATAAGGTCTTTAAAACGTGTCAGAAGCTTCATTTAAAATTAAATCAAAATGCAGAGCCCCCTGGACCGGTGGCCAGGACCCAGGCACTATGAGTGCCACTGAAAATCAGCTCACGTGCCACCTTCAGCACGTGCCATAGGTTGCCTACCCCTGTTTTAATGTCTGATCACTCTGCAGTAGATCAGGTTCCTTTTGTTTACTTTTCACACGCTGACTAGAGACATGGTTTATCTGTCATCACAAAATATCTGCTGATTGAAGAAGCTGGAGTGGTCTAGAGAGAGCAGTGAGAAGTATATTTTTATGAACAAGACAGGGAGCTAGAGGGCAGACCAATGAAGTAAAGCGCTGGAAATGATTGTAAAGAAAAGGAAACAGATGGCAGTGGGCAGAGTGTACCACCAGCAGTACAGAGAACAACTGGACCGAAATAGTCTTTGAATGGACATGAAAAGCTGTAAAGCACAATGAGGCAGATAAACTATCCAGCAATGAAATTGCTGTGCGGAACAGATAAGAGTATCTAGCTTGTCCTAAGGAAGTATGTGCTTGACATGGGAACAGCAGACGTTATAGCTTGTGAGAGTGTCTAAAGTTACTATCCAGAGATGAGCTGGATCTATTATGAAGGTTAATGGATGGCAATGGTATTTGCTTTTTTCCTATAAGTAAAGTTAATGTACATGCTTGACTATAAGAAATGAGAGAATCATTATGTAATCAGTTAACTGCAGTGCTGTACTGCATTCAGATACTGTACTGAACCAGCCTTTCATTGATTTTAGCAATTGACAAAACATTATGCCATATTACTATATGATGAGACCATGCATATGCCTTGGGCTCAGTTCATGACTAGTAATAATACTGATTCTTAGGGCTCATACCGCTGTCTGTGCTCAGAACGTTGTCGAAACATCCTAACACCAATCCTATGAAGTATGTAACTATATATTGTCCAGGTTATAGATAAGAAACTGAAGCCCAGGACAGATCTGTTGCAGGTACAAAGATAACACACAAGAAGGTGGTCATCTTGTTTATTTTGAAGAGAACAAAAACAATAATCAATGGATTGGTCATAATTAAGGCTATGTTTTAGTCAGAGGTATTTTAGTAAATGTCATGGACAGGTCACAGGTAGTAAACAAAAATTCACGGCCTGTGACCTTTCCATGACTTGTACTGTATACCCTCCTAAATCTTGGGGGGAGGGGAGAGGAGGCAGCCCGGGAGTGCCGTGGGTGCTAGAGTGCAGAGCACGGCCTGGGACCCCTGCTGATGCTGGGGGAAGGGTTGGTGGGGCTGGCAGGCTCTCTGCCCTAACCCGGCTCTGCGTGTCTCCCTGGAAGCAGCAATATGTGTCCCTCGCTTGGCTACCAGGTGGTCCATGCGCTGCCTCTGCCCCGAGTGCTGGCTCCGCTGCTGCCATTGGCCACGGTTCGTGGCCTGAGGGAGGGAGGGACATATTTCCACTTCCGGGGAGCCCCCAAGGTAAGCGCCACCCAGAGCCTTAACACCCCCCCCTCCCCGTTCCCCAACCCCCAGCCCTGAGCCCCCTCCCACACCCAAACTCCTGCTGCTGCTGGGGAGCGGGGCATGGTGGCCAGAGACTACTCCAGCAGCGGCTGATGCGGCTAGCCCAGGGGCTGCCTGAGCTGCTCGGGCAGCCCCCAGGTCAGCCACTGCAGAAGTCATAGAGGTCCTGGAAAGTCACGGAATCTGTGCTAATGTGCTAATCTTCATATGGTGAGCAATATGAGCCTCCAGTGCTGGCACCCACACAGGAAGTTTAAGGATGAGTTTCATGAAGAAGACTGAATTAGTGTATCTTCTTAATTTCCTCTCTTACTGTTACCTTTCTTATAATTACTTCAGGTCCTGTCATTCAGTAGCTTATAACTCTTCTTTAGAAAGGTTATGTTCTTAGCAATGTCTCATGGTTTATAATTACATATTGGTATTTATAAATCAACCATACAGGAAGAGCCCAAATTAATTTCACTGATTCATAACACGTGCCGGATCAGTAGCACAGAATCACTGATCTGTTTCTAGAAGGGGTCCCATGTTTCTCCTGTCCCCCAAACACACACACAATCAAATGCAAAACAAACCACTGCACAAAATAAAATCTACAAAGTTTAGATGATATCATCTGGGGGTAGTTTTTGTGGCATTTTGAAGAAAAACCTTGTTTTGGCAACATCTGTCAAATGTATTCCAAGAGGTGGGAAATGAAAAGGCAAAAATCTCATTTTAATTAGTGCTTCAGTTATCTGGAAAGAATTACCATACCAGAGAGGACCTGTAATTAGTAACAACACAGTCTGTCTGTAAAATCTAATTGGAAGCAAGACAAAACAAAGTTGATTCTCAAGATTCCTTTGTGCTTAGAAAAGCTGTAATTGATGCAAATGAGGAAAACCCATTGAGAGATGAAGTCCTTTGGAAGATAGAAACTAAAGACTATTGGATTTGGACCTATTGAAGCAAAGTACCTTATCTTTATCTATGAATTTGCTGAAATTTGGTGCTCTTTAAAAGAGGGATTAATAGCACTGGCTAGAGAGGCGGGTCAAGCGTGAATAGGCTCTGTGTGGATTTCAATACCTTTTTAAACATACACCTCAGCCTTTGCTATCTCACCCTTTCCCAGATGGGAGAAGCTGCCTCATTGTGCCAAACTCTGGGGTTTTATGACTAGAAATTAAGGATAACATTTTCAAAAGTATCTGAATAGCCTTTTCAGAAGTGACATAGAGAGTTAGGTACCTATGTCACATTTTCAAATGGGACTTAAACTCCTAAATCACTTAGGTGCATTGAAAATTTACCCTTAATTCCCCATGTTCATTTCATTTGTGATTTAAATGGGTTTCTGAATGTGAGATTGCAGCATCCCAACCCACCACCACCAAATTTCTGTTTTACATTTTTCAAAAGGGCAGGAACAGTCTAACCTCTTGCTTTCAATCTTTTGTAAATGAGTCCCATGCTTCGATGCTCTGAATTGGGGAGTGTGTGGGGTGGGGGTGGGGATGGGGGGAAGAATCTCAGAAATAGAAAAGATTCTGGCTGATCATATCTAAAATATACCTGACTTGATGTGACTTTGATTCTCCACTTGCCCCAATAGCTACTGAACTAGGATGCTTCACATACAAATCTATAAACTGAATTTAGAGGAACAAGAATGAGAAAACACAAGAGTCTGTGGAATTAGAAAAAATTGTAGTGGTAGAAACTGCAGTTTGATTAGTCATCTGGCCATTTGTACAGTATTTTTTCCTCATTAAAACACCCATGGAATGCTGGCATAAGTTTGCCATTTTAATTGCGTAGGATCAATATTACTAATAGAGATGAGTCCAAATCAAAATATCAGATCCAAGTTTGCAGGCCAAAGACCCCCATATTTGTAAGAGTCAAATACTGATAGATATTTTAACCCCCTCATATTTAGGAGTGTCCAAACCTGCAGTTTTGGTTTGGGTCTATCTCAGATTCCTGGCTCTACAAGCAGGAAGCAGGTTCATCTACAGGGTACTTTCTTTAGGTCCAAGTAACGGTGTTTCCTGCTTAGTTTTCGTTGTTACCTTATATAGTGGAATCCCTCCAATTGATGTTAGTGTGCCTGTTGTTGCTGGGTGTTGACACGGATGTTTCCTCTGTATATCTGTCTAAACTTTTTCATAACATTTGTCTGGTTTTTTTTTTTGGTTCATGGAACTTCTTCAAAGCCAAAGCACGCTTAGGAAATTCTGCATTTTTGGGGCAAAATGATGCTTCAGTCAGATTTCTGGATGTTTTCAAAGCCACTTCTGCTCCGCAAATTCACACTCCTGCATTCCAAAATGTTGCAGGAGAGAGACCATGGGAATGATGCTAGAAGTGGCTTTCCCACTTCTGTCATTGTCACTGGCTTTAATACAGCTATATGCTAATAGAATTTAGGGCCCTGAATACTTTATGCTGCATCAGACCTACCTTATATAAAAAGGCCTTCTGATTTATGCAGTGGAACTACTCTGAATTATGGCCTTGATTCAGCAAAAGCACCTGAAGCAGGGTGGCCCAGTGGATAGGGCACTGGACTAGGACTTGGGAGTCTTGGGTTCTTTTCCCAGCTGTGACACTGACCTGCTGTGTGACCTTGGGCAAGTCACTTCACTGCTCCGTGCCACAGTTTCTTCTCTTGCCCTTTATCTACTTAGACTGTAAGCTCTTTGGAGCAGCGGCTGCCCTTCACTAAGTGTTTGATTTGTTCAGTGCCAACTACAATGTGATCTCTCTCAATTGGGGTCTTTAGGTACTACTGTAATACATAGAATCGGTAATAGTTAAGCATGTGCTTAAATCATCGCTATCCCGTAAGGCACTTAAGCATGTGATTAACTTTAAGCATTCTGTTTCTGTCAATGAGAATTATGCAGCAATCATTCAGTATACATAAAATTAATGGGGAGCTGTATGCTGCACCTCTCCATCCTTGGCAATAAAATTCAAACAGTTCACCACACAATTAAAATATTAAATTTGTTGAAGGAGGGGTCAGGGGGAGAGAATGGCCACAAATCATAAGGGGTCCTGGGGCAAGTAAACTAAATGCTCATCAGGAGATCCTGCACTAGCAATTCTGCATGACAAGTGCCCATGGGCGGCAAGTTCCATACCCACGTGGTGCCTGGGCACCAGCAATATTCAGAGCTCGGGGCCGAGCTCCACCAATGTTTGGGGCCGGCTCTCCCCCCCCAGCCCCACCTGCTACCCCCCCACACCTCCCCCGTTTGTCCCCCAGCTCCCCCTTGCTGGCCCCATGCATGTCCCCAGGCCCTGGAGGGAGCAGAGCATCCCTGCCTCTTCTGTGCAGCTCCATGCTGCCTTCTTGCAGCAACTGCTGCCGCAGGGTCCTAGTGCCCCCATATCTTCTGTCAGGTCAAACTGACTGAGCCTGCCCTTCCACCTCAGACCCTTACCTTTTCCAGCAGGACCCTCCACCAGCACAGCCTCCCCCAGTCACTACTCCTGCCCCATGCTGGGCAAGGAGGCAGCCCCATTCCCCACCCCAGTGAGGCTACAGTCAGGGGCAACGTCAGGGGAGGAGTGCACGCAGCACCCCCTGGCACCCACCACACGGGAGGCAAGGGAGATTCCTGGACCTGAGAGGGACCCTAGGAGCACATGCAGTGACAGTGGTGGGGGTGAGTGTGTTGTTGAGGGGATAGGAAAGGGGGGCTCCTCCCCCAGAGCTCGCTGCTGCTGGCAGGGAAAGGGCTGGGGGGAGTCCTCCTCTCTGTCCCCTGTCCCAGGGCAGCCTGCCTGCACCCCAATCTCATCCTCAGCCCTGCCCCACCCCAGAGCCCTCACCCCCCCACCACACCTCAATCCTCTACCCTAGCCCTGAGCCCCTCCAACACCCTGAACCACTCATCCCCAGTCCCAATCAGAGCCTTCATCCCCCAGCACTCCAACCCTCTGCCTGAGCCCCTCCAGCACCCCAAACCCCTCTTCTCCATCCCCAGACAGAGCCCTCATCCCCTCCACACCCTAACCCTCTGCCCCAGCCCTGAGTCCCCTCCAACACCACAAACCCCTCATCCCCAGCTCCAGCCAGAGCCCTCACCCCCCACACTCCTACTCTTGCCCTGAGCCCCTCCCAAAACCCCAAACCCCTCGTTCCCAGCCCCACCACAAACCAGCCCCAACCCTGCACCCCCTTCTTCCCCCAAAGTCCCTCCCAGAGCCTGCATCCCCTTCCTCCACACCCTCTTCCATCCCCAAACTCCCAGTGCCTGCACCCCAGACCACCTCCCCCACCCAAACTCCCTCCCAGAGCCTTGGGCAGGTGGAGGGCGGAGTTTGGGCGGGGGCGGGTTCTGGGCACAGCCAAAATTTCTACAAACCTGCAGCCCTACCCCTCCCTCATAGCTGTGAAGTCAAGGAAATGATGGTCCATTTTTGCAGGAGGGGATCTTATTGTTTTGTGTGGCTGGCTGGGTGAGCAATGGCTATGCCCATGTGTGGAGGGCTGAAACACTGTGCTGGGGGAAGCAGTCAGAGGCCACGTCTACACTACGGGATAAGATCGAATTAGCTAAAATCGGTCTAATAAAATTGATGATATAAAGTCGAAAGTGAGCGTCCACACTAGGCACGTTAATTCGATAGTGTGCATCCATGGTCCATGGCTAGCGTCGATTTCTGGAGCGGTGCACTGTGGGTAGCCGTTCCGCAGCTATCCCATAGTTCCCAGTCTCCCCCGCCCCTTGGAATTCCGGGTTGAGAGCTCAGTGCCTGATGTTCCTGGCCATCCCACGTGGATGTTGGTGAAACGTCTCTTGTTGATCCACCAGTGCTTGCAGGCACCATTGAAAAGTATACCCTTGCAGTTTACCTACTGGGTGCCCTGGTGCTCCGGGCCAAAGATAGGGATTATGGTTCCATCTATGTGCCCCCCCACAGTTAGGGAATCCATTGAAAGCAAAGCCATCCACTATCACCTGCTATGCTGTTTCCCAGAGTCACCAATCTTTTCGTAGCAGCAGCCTTAACGATTGCTTTGGCTACTTGCATCACAGCGCCCCCACAGTGATTTGCCCACTCAAATTTGATTCCTGACTGACGCGGTAGCTTGTCTTGTCGTGTTGCAAGCTTTCCAGAGGGCTATAGCCAATCGGCTTCTCCACTGTGAGGGCTGCTCTCATGTTTGTTATTAATGGCGTTTCAGGGCAGGTGAAAGCAAGCTCATCAAAGTTCAAGAACAGTGCTCTTTATCGCATTCGAAAGTTTCGCAGTCACTGCGCAAATCGTCCCACACCTGGCAAAACAATGTGGTTCCCACCAGTCTGTGCTTGTTCCCAGTGCCCAAAATCTGGCGATTTCAATGGGTAGAAGCTGCCCCATTACCAGCAGTAGCCCCTCCAAAATGCAGGGGCCCGCCGATTTGGAGAATTCAGGGTCCATGTCCTCACGCCTCTTTCTGTCGCCACTCTGCCATAGCTGCCTCCTACTCTCCTTCCTGCCGTTTGGCAGTTCATGGTTCAGCACAGACAGCACGAGAGGTGCGCGAGTGTTGACAACAGTCCAACGCATGCGTTACTGATCTTCAGGGTTCCATGATTGCTGTGCTTATGGCGTTGCTCAGTTCACCCAGGGAAAAAGCGCTTGCGAAAACGTGTTTGTCTGCTGCTTTCACAAAGGGAGGGGTGATCTTGTGTACCAGAACCACCGGTGACAATGATTTCTGCCC
>NC_133775.1:59182678-59351586 GCF_003597395.2 Chelonoidis abingdonii | reverse complement strand
GGAGTACAGAAATCGATTTAAAGAGCCCTTTATATCGATATAAATGGCAACGTCGTGTGGACGGGTACAGCGTTAAATCGATTTAACAGCCATTAAACCGATTTAAACGCGTAGTGTAGACCAGGCCAGAGGCTTGCAGGGACAGACTAATTCTGGCAGACTGAGACTGCCGCTGCTGGAAGGCTTAGGAGCTCCACACAGCAGCGAGCTTCCTCTGAGTTTCTCCATTGGATTTCTTTTCACCGCCTTGTCAATTAGGCTATTGATCTTTAGTTGCTCTGTGATGCAGCCCTGCCAGACCTGTCAACTCTTGCACATTACTGAGCTGTTAACTCCCATCTCCTCCCTGCCTACCTCTGCTAGCCTTTCCTACCCGTTCAAGCACGTTTGTGCTTTCACCCATTCTATCTGTTTTGGAGGAGATCCTCCCAAAAATGAGCATTGCTGTCTTCCAAATCCCTCCATAAATCTCACCTGTGTTGTGATGCCTACAAATATCTCTACAATGATTAGGCATTTGGTGTTGATACTGGTGCCTCTTGTGGTTGTTTCACCTTTTACCCTGTCTCTCTCCCCTACCCCACCATTGTTGGCTTATTTGACATTTGTCCACCTATTGAGGGAGTGGGGGTGTTTTGGGGCAGGAGCTGTCTTGTTTATATGTGTACAGTGCCTAGCACAGTGGAGCCTTAATAAAGGCTTCTCTATATTACCATAATATAAACAATTGGAATAATTATCTTCCCCTGTTTTGCAGCTAAGCTACCCAGGAGCAGGGTTCCATTCCTATAGAAAGTAGGACTTCTGCATAATGGGTCCCCCCAGCCTCTTACACAGTTCCCTAGACACTGCTTCAACCCCTTCTGCTGTCCTGTCTGTGGGAAGATCTTTGTTTGTGAAGGATCTCCCTCTCCCTGCCCATTGCACCCTCTCTTATAAGTAGTAGGGTGAGAGCAGGTGCTGGAGACCTACTGAACTCCTGTGGGGAGAAAACAGGAAAACTAATATGGATAAGGAAGGCAAAATTGGCAGGTGGACAAGCTAAGCAGTGTGAGGAAGATGGAAAAATGGCATTTTTTGTGGATTTATTTAATGCAAAGAGCCTTGCATGACAGTTTATCAAAAAGATGCATCTTGTCATTTGCACTGATGCATTGTCCTATTTCAGTAAACATGGGGTTCTAAATACCCCTCACAGTGTTCCTATTAAGTTATTAAATATCATTGCCCCTGTACTATAGATGGGAAAACTGAGGCTGAACAATCTGATGTGCCCAAATCAAGCAATGTTAATGTCAGAACCAGGCTTGAGCCCAGGTCACCTGACTCGCTAGACTCCAGGGTCCCAGGCAGATTCCCTAGCTTGAATTTTCAAACTTGATTGCTTAAAGTTAGACCAAACACCTGCAGTTACCATTGATGCAAACCGAAGGAATTGATGTTTGGCATTTATGAAAACCAGGCTAATTTGAGGTCCTTAATCAAGGTGTCTGGCTCATCATACTAGAGCTAAAATTTTTGGTCTTGGCCCCCAAACAGAGGACCCAGAAAAAACAAAAGTGTGAAATCTACTGAAGCTAATATTTTTGCTTTCAGACTTTATATTTAACTCCTTGTCCCCCCAGCTCAAGCACCCAAGAGCACACGCAGTTGATGGATTTTTTAAATTCATCCTTTCTGAGCTAATGATGTTTTCATAGTTGAATTTCTCAGAGCAGAACTCATTTTAACAGTGAAAATTCGACTTTCACCTGATCCACCGTGCAAGGGGAGAAGCGGTAAAAATGAGGCACCAGTCTGTTTTGGTGCCAGATCCAATACTGAATCAGGTGACAATACTATCAGGTGACTAGTCAGCAATCCAGAAATCCTGTCTCAGTACTATTTGAAAGAATATGTCCAGGGGCTTGGAAATGCTGTGAGCATCAGAACATTAGTTAAGTAATACTTCATTTGATTGCTCCTTGGAATCTACCTCCACCATCAGTTTTTGCAAGCTGCTGCTTAGCACTTCTAGCTGGAGGATGATTGCACCAAGAAAACACACAGTCCATGCTCTTCCTTCAGGTAAAAAACTTGGCAGGAGACAACAGTAACTAAAGACAGATGTCTAGGATTAATTCTGTAACTGCTGTTCCCCATCCATAATATTCTCTGTACCTGTAATGATCAGAACCGAGCCTTGCTCTTTGCATGTTCTAGTTGAGACTAATACTTTCTGCGACGGAGAAATAAACCTGTTTAGACAAAAGATTTACTGTGTGAACCACTCTGTTGCAGTCCTTTCTGTGCAATGAAGTGTCTGAATGATTACGTGATAAAGGAATACAACTTTTTTCATGACTGGAAAACCCCTCAGATTTAAAAGAAGTGTTATTTGTGACCTGGTCAGTGAAGGAATCTGCAATGCACCAGTCTGGGTTAAATCTGTGCTTTGAGCTAATGGCATACTTAAGAAAGGGGCAAATGTTTTGAAGAAATAGGCTTACCGTGCCTTCTAACTGGACAATATGCTGAAGAGGACTTTGCCTGTGAGGAATATTTGTTTGAAAGTGAAGGTGGGGAGTTGCAGCCTACAGCTCCCCATGTCTGTATTCCACAAGTATTCTGCCTTGATGAAAGATTTTTCCTAACAGAATTGTCCTTCTGTGCCTTGTTGCAAAATGTCCATCTCCTGTCTGCTAACTAAGTGTCTGGTTGGGGCAGTAAAAAATGGGAGCTTCAGTTTTGGTTCTGTCAAATTGGCATGTGCGCGTGCATGTGAGAGAGAGAGCACGGACTTTTTGGTATTTGTTTTTTTTAATTAGCATCTTCTAAGCGTGTATGTAAAACAAACCTTCTATGCCAAAAATGTAGTAAGCCTGGATTGAGAGATCTCCAATAGATCAATATTAGTTCTAATGAAATCAATGCACTAAGCACAATACTACATTTCTGTTTGTGAATTTTAACAATACTGAACGGAGAGAATTGACTAGCACCACATATACAGCAGAAGGGTATTGTGCAAATATAGCCACAAGGCTTTCCTATTGCACTTCAGTTCTGATCTGCAACAATGTTAGTAACACTCCACAATGCATAAACCTTTCCAGAGCTGAGACTGCAAAACTCCGAGGTTAGTTTAATGACACGAACAAGGGTCTGCTGAAGCCTAAACAGAGCCACCCAACTTTTGATGTAGCTCATATCTGAATCCAAGTGTGAAAGTCAGGTGCACTGATTCACTGTCATCTATTGCTGTGATTATTAGCTGTAAGTAGTTGAACTGCAGTTATTTACAGGGAAGTTAACTAAACCTTACTGACTGTTTATAATTTCTTATTGTTTTTAGAAATTAAATTTGTATAGCACCTTTTAGTCTCAACATGCTTTACAAATTCTATTCCATTGAAACGCAGTAACTCTTGGTATAGATGGCAGTATGAAATTGCTGTGCAGCACAAGGCCAACTCTTGTCTGATGCAAAATGTGTCCTGATACTGTTGGGGTCTGCAGAAAGAGACAAGACTTTGGGTTTTTTCCCTCAAGTCTCATTTGAAACCTAAATGATGAAGAACTGAGGCAACCATGCAAGGATTAGAACTGTGCCTTCAAGGAGGCTCTGTATTTTAAACATGATACTTAGACCTCTCAGATATCCCCTCTGGCATTTGGAGCTATTCATATATAGAAAATTGCTAAGCTTCTGTCTTTTTCCTCCTATATAACTCAAGTAAAAGCAAATGACGTTGTTGTTGTTGTTTTTGTAATTCTGCAGCCACAATCCTTATACGCCAACTGCCATATTATGGCAGGGAGCAAATTTATCTGGTTAAATCTTAAACCTCAGTAGAGCAAGAATTAATGGTAATATGAATACATAATCTTAACAGTTTGATATTCTGTGCACATAATCTGTGGGGGTTTTCTTGGAAATGTTTCACCTTTCTGAAAGAAATCCCTGTAAAAGATTGTAAAGTTTATAAGAGTGGCCAGTGTTTGTCTTGCATCTACAGTGAGAAACAAAGATGTTAGTTGCCAAGAGAGGGAAGCTGCATGACTCCTTGAGATGGGCAGGTTTTTGGCCTGTTCTGTAAACAAGCTACTGTTTAAATCTGAAGAAAGCTCTTATCTTCCTGAGCCACATTTTTACTGTTCAGGGCTCCTCTGATATATACAACCTTCTGCATCAGGCATGAATTTGCTGTGACTTGTTCAATTTTGTGCATACTTTTCTGTATTTATGTTGCTTGTTCTTGCTTCAGAAGCCTGCTTATATTTACCTAGTTTGTGCACACTTATGAAGTCTTTTGACAATGAATAGCATGATGCCTGATGGAAAACTAACTGTAAATGTCACCTTTTATGCAGATCTCCTGTCCCAAGGATGACACTGACCCTTGTCTTAACTTTTCCACTGTAGACAAGGCTTAACTCGTTAACTAAATTTGATTTAAAAATCAGTGTAGTTGAACTAGTTCAAACCCCTAATGCAGACCTACTACAGAATCCCATTTATCCAATCTAAATGGGTGTCTGACCAGGGCCAGATCGATTAATCAAAAATTCAGATAATCAGGAGAATGGGAAAGTGCAAGGCTTCAGCGCCACCTAGCAGCCACAGGAGAGTTCACCAACTTCTGGACCTGTCTGTGCAGAGAGCCGGATAATGGAGGGTCAACTAAACAGGGTTCTACAATACTTCCACCGTACTTACACCTTTTTAACCATTCCTAATATCAATTTAGCTAAATTGATAACTTACCAATGCAAATATGAGTTTAATTGGTTTAAGTACATTAATTACAGCTATTGCACCAATTTAACTAAACTGATTTTAAAATTGATTTCATTACGTTGGTGCACTTATCTAGAATAGACAAAGTATTAAGCTCCCTATCCTGTGCTAGATGCCCATGGATTAGTAGCCCTTCCGTTTCCGCTACATTCAGTTAAGACTCCTTCATGATCTTTTTATAAATAGAGCTTGAAAAAATTGCTTAATACTAACTATTCTGGAGACTAAGAATATATCTACACAGTAAAAAAAGACCTGCAATAGCAAGTCTCAGAGCTTGGTTCAGCTGATTCAGGGTCATGCTATGGGGCTTAAAAAAAAACAAAACAGTGTAGATGTGTGGGCTTGGGTTGGGTGACGTAGTTATGCTGATGTAAGTGTATAATGTAGCCCTAGCCTCAGATACTGAAGTGGACTTATTCCAACAAGAATATAGGCTACACTGCTACCTCGATATAACACCACCTGATATAACACAAATTTGGATATAGTACAGTAAAGCAGTGCTCCTGGGGGCTACGGGGGGTGCGCACTCTCGTGGATCAAAGCAAGTTCAATATAACACAGTTTCACTTATAATACAGTAAGATTTTTTTGGCTCCCAAGGACAGTGTTATATCGAGGTAGAGGAGTATTTTGATAACTTGTTACATTTACTCTAACTGATGTCTCTTTTATACTACTGGGGAAGAGGAAGGAATTATATTTGCTCTGATTATATCAGCAAAGTAGACAAAAATGTGTTTCAACAGCACAGCAGAGAGAGAATTTGTTTAAAAGAAAAATAATAAAGCCACCGAGGGAAAGTGGGTTATTGAGCTCCATTGGTGTTCATCTCTTTCCTAACAGGCACCTTTATGTCGCATGCAAATCCCTGACTCCCAAAAGAAGCCTTGGAGATGGGGAGGTCTGTATTTTCTAGTGGTGATTAGTATCCATTATGATCCAACTCAGTGTCCAATAAAGTGCTTCTGGCTGCAGGCTGATAATTACTGATGCATATTTGAGACTTCCTCATCTGTGTATTACCCAGTGAAAGATGGAAGCATTTATTTGTTTTGGTCTTAGAGGTCACTGCAAATATTTACATTTGAAGAACATTCACATTTTTGACAGAGGTATCTGCAGGTGGTACTGATGAAGTCAAGACCAGACAGGCCACTGAAAAGTTTTGCTTTGTAACTTTCTTTTCCTCCCTGCCACTCTCTTTGTATCACTTGCAAGGGTGGCACATTGTAGCTAATTCTCTTCCATTTGGAAAGGTCTAGAGGAATTTTTGATTTTTGAAATCTGATGTGAGGGTCACCTTTTGACTAGTGCTCTGGGTCTCTCTGTGCCAGTTGGGTCAGAGACCCGCTTTTGTGACCATGAGCTAAAGAACAGTATTAATGGGCATCTTTGGCTGGCTTTAGGGAGTCTCACAATGTCAGAGGATATCTCTGTTCCCGTTGTTAGTGAAACATACCAAGAAGGCTCTAAGAACAAGCCGTGGCTTTGCATGACATTTCTG
Source organism: Chelonoidis abingdonii (assembly GCF_003597395.2). Taxonomy (NCBI): domain Eukaryota; kingdom Metazoa; phylum Chordata; order Testudines; family Testudinidae; genus Chelonoidis; species Chelonoidis abingdonii. The sequence continues at coordinate 59,345,296 of NC_133775.1, read as the reverse complement.
AGCAAGTGGGTGAATGCTAAGTTTCAATAATTCCAGACAGAGAAAATGCTGTTATTTCCCAGGCCTTGGACTGTCAGGAATGTTGTGGGAAGAAAAGGCTCCACATTGTGTCATGATAACTGAGAATCATGGTTTGGAAGCCATCATGACTAGTAGTGCCGGCTGTAGCAATTTTGCTGCCCCAAGACCAGCAGCACGCTGTGGGGGGGCGCTCTGCTGCTCGCCGGTCCCGCGGCTCCGGTGGACCTGCCGCAGGCGTTTCTGCGGGAGGTCCACCGGAGCCGCGGGACCAGCGGACTGTCCACAGCCACGCCTGCGGCAGCTCCACTGGAGCCACCTGCCGCCCTCTCAGCAACCGGCAGAGCGTCCCCCCACGGCATGCCGCCCCAAGCACGCACTTGGCACACTGTGGCCTGGAGCCGGCCCTGCTGACCAGTACATGCATGGGGTTATAGATTAAATATAAGCAACAAAGCCACATTAGAGTGTGTATTGATGCTTTGACAGCTGCCCAAGGAAGTGCACCAGTAAGCAAATGCTGCACCTCCTGACATGACACATTTTTCACGGTATATTTTAAAAAGTAGAAGACAGCTTGATCCATTAAAAATATACCAGACGCATGCTAGTCAGATATATATATGAAAGATGAGTTAGTGTGTTCCACTAGAAAAACTGATAGGCAACATCCTGATGTTAAACCTAGACTTCCTGCTACCATCGGCTCCTGGGAACGGGGAGAGAGCTGGACTTACTGTCAGGACCTATGATCATATTTGAGACTTCATTTTTGATATCACTCTGGCTAGTAGGTGTGTGTTCAATTTGAAACTCCAAGCCCTCTAGCTGTTGAGAGAAGGAAGATCTTTTTTAATCTCTTCTTCCCTATATGGAGTCTTCTGAAGGCTGCGTACAAGCAGGGTTTCTGCTACTTCTCTATCCTTCTCCCTGTGTCTTCTGAATGCTGTGATGGGAGGCAATCTCTGCTGCACTCTCCCTGCTTTTGTTCCCCTGTGAATAGCTCCAGTGCCTTTTCTCTGCTGCTGCTGCTCATGGCTCTTTGAAGCAACACAAAATTGACACAATGCTTGAAAATTTCATTTGCTGCCTTTAGGGTTCTGAATAGAAGCTGTGAAACTGTTCACAGTGTTAGTGAGGCCACTGCCACTGATTTGGAAAAGCTGTGAGCAGCAGTAGAGGCACTGGAGCTGTTAGTGTGTGAACCGAGGCAGACAACCCTCTGTTCAAATTTGGAACGTTATTTTCACAATCATAAAGAGTACAACCTTAACTGAATCCATTGAAAACTTATATTCTCCCAAAATTGTTAGTGCCCCCAAAGTTGCTAAGGAACACTGGCTGCCAGTGAGTGGAAAAGTGGATTTCTCAATCCCTGCCGTAGAAAGAGAAATCAGAATTCTTTGAAACCGAAGGGGTCACTTGCAATGACTGGCTTTAGCAATGGCTGTGATAGAAAAATGAGTGAAGGCACTAAAGAGAGAGCAGATGGGCTGGTAGCACTTAAATGCCTATTTTTGGATGCCTCTTTTTCCTGAGTGTGCCTGCATGCAAAAACAGCATTAAATAAAGTGCATCTTTAAGGGAAGTTTAGGGGCAATTCAAGGCACTGTCCTGCAGAAAGCTAGTCTGGTGCATAATGATGTCAAGTTTTTTCCTGCACATTTTGGAGGTCCCAGCATTCTCTAGGAGATTGGCACAATGGGAATTTCAACAAAAAGACAAAACCCAGTGCCATAGTCCAAATTCACATAGGTCACACCATCAATCATTGGGTTGTTTTGTGTAAATGTCAGATACCTTCATGATCCTTGGATAAGAGAGAGCTTGTTACAAGGACTTTGCAGATTGCATTTCAAGTTCCTGCAACAGACTGCTTGGATACCCCATTTGCTCCATCTTCCCCTAAGCACTCTCCTTATACATCAGCCACCACTTATGGTTGCTTTCCTGATATCAGCCTTGAGAAGGCTTTTAGATAATGGCACAATGGGAGAGAGCTGTCAATCTATTAAGTATCTTAAAGTTAAATAGAAATCTGTTTGAGACAGAGCTTAGCAATTTCACTGTGGATGTTTAAAGAAATATTTTAACTTGTAGAGGGAACTTAATATACTGTGCTTCTTCAGTCTTTGAAACAAGGTTCACTCTTTTTTTATATATTTGGCTTAAATTCAATCTTAGTACTATTCTTTTTAATTTTTTCTTGCCATTTTCTCTCACTGGAATTGGGTAGAGTTTTAGAACACTCCAAGTAGCTGTGTATAGTTTAATCCCTCCTCCAATACAGCCATCCTTACTATATCCTTGGGGGTCTATGTCCTTTAAGTAGAATCAAACAGTTCCTTTGGCATTTCAAGAATCTAAATTTCTTCATGGCAGATATAGCAGGATCATGGCTGACAAAGCCAGATCTGACAACTCGTCAGGTCCCTAGAAAACACTTCCATTTACAGAACAGTCAACCCACGGTCTTAGGGATATTAACCCATTTTCACAACTGGACCTGGAGTATAAACCCTCTGTTTCTAACCAGGCTGAAATGGAGGATTCCTGAATGATGTAAAGCAAGAACTGGAAATGTAACTGGATGAGATCTTAAAAGCCCATGGTCTGTCTACATAAATTCTAAAATTCTGATGGCTCTTTAAAGAAGAACATGAATTTATCCCAGTGCTCTAGGCTTTATTGTTCCCTTCTTGCTCTTGTACAATGTTGTATGCACCAGTTGTCTGCTGCTCTCCACCCCAGACATAGCTGCATGTCTGTCATGCTGAAGATACAGTTTTAAAGTGTTTTGGGATTCTTCAGGATAAAACGTGCTATGTCATTATCAAACTGTTCATTTTACTGAGGGCAAGCGTTGAGAAAGGCGGGGGGTGGGGGATGGAGGGAGATTACTGTTAGTTCACAGATTGCTTTTCTAAGGAATCCTATTAAACTGAGATTGTCCTGTCCTTCCACTTCCCCAGTAGTTAAGTATTTCTAGAAAGAGGTCAAATCAATCTCTGTATAGATGGGCTTGTTTACTTTTTTATACCATTGTTACTGTCCGGGGGGGGGGGGGGGGTTAACCTAAAGTCCAGTACTAGCATGAACCATCTACCTAGTTCTTGGTTTCTGTGTGTGGTAGTTGGCTTTAATTTTTTACTTAATTTTAGAACATCAGGTGGGGACGATATTATTTTTCATTCCACAGTCAATTTTGTCTGAGCACACCGTCAGTATGTTTCTCTCCCAAGAACTATCCTGTGGCTTTCATGCATATTTCTCATGTGAGCCTTAGCAGGGGGTGGGGTCATCAAAGCTTCTATTCCTACTGGGAAAAAATTGCCAGGGCGTGGGGGTTGTTGCATAAGTGGAGAAAGAACAGAAGCTTATCTGAAACAGAAGTAACACAGAGAGAAGGAAGAGACATGTCACTAAGGAGAGAGGAATTAAAAAGGAAGAAGAGATCATGTTACAAACAAATGAACAAAACAGGAAAAACTTTGAACAAACTACAGAAGGTGGGAAAGAGCATGTGGTCTGTTTACTATCAGCTGTTCATTAAATTGTAGCAATAGGCTAAGTGATTTTGTGTTTCTCTCATGTCTGTTCTCTTCTGCTCTGGTGCCCAGACTGGCAGGTGGGATCTGCTGGGAATCAAACTGTGGATTTTTAAATTGATCAAACTTGACGTGCTATCCTCAGCAGTGGCATTATAATATGTTAAAGACATCATGCCAGTAGCTGGGATTGGAATGTGTGTTTTCCCCATTCTTTCTCTGCATGTTTAAGAGCAGCTTTTATTGTCTGTTCTAGGGAAATGCTGCTGTACCTAGAAATCAAACTCTGCAATTTTAAAATAAACAAAAAAGACAGCAAGAAAAGATCTTTTATTTCAGACTTCACTATTCCTCTTTCAAAAGCCAGAAATCGCACCCTGAATAAAAAGCAATCCCAGTTCAGGATCCAAAGAGAGAAAATGTGCATTGTTTGTTTGAGAGAATCGTCAGGGCTTGTTGGGGGTTGTATATTTTCCTGAGATGTAGAGGTGGCTGGAGGTAGTAGTATCTTTAAATATAAAACACAATTTTATGACCTAAAGTGGCAGCAGGTGAGGTACTGGTTGATTTGGGATTGTACTTTCTTGGTGTCAATCTAGTTTTTAATACTTTGGACAGTTTGTGATAGCAGCCTCTGAAGTCAGCACTTCTTAGTTTTTATATAATTGATTTTAGATGTATAGATTTTTGAGACAGCTGCCTGAAACCAATGGTTTTCATTAGTTTAATTCATCTGTTATTTAACAGCAGATTTCCTCCCCTCCCCCCCACCACTGCCCTGTGTGCTCATTGTCACTCACTCCACCCACCCACTCTCAAATCCCCATGGGACAGGAAAATGAAGTGTCTATCCATCCCTGGTAAATTGTTGACTGTTAACATGGGAGACTGCATGTACCAGAATGCTGCAAGAGAAAGAAAGCAAGGGAAGGGCAGCTATTGTTTAACTGAAGCCAAGGAGCTGGTAGACAGGCTTGGGTTTGACTGGCTTTGGCTCTGGCTTTTCTGCATTCCAAACTGTCTAAGGCAGAGAAAATAGAGAGTGAGCGAGGAGTATGCACAGAGCATTCTGACTTTCTGGCTGTCATGCTGGCAGGATTATGGTAGAGGCACTAGGAGCATCACAGAATGCAGTTCACAGGTAAGACCCCTCATGATATTAACCACACAAGTCTGGAAACGTATCACTGCTGTATTCCACTGAGGTTTGACTGGAAGAGAGGAGAATATGTATTGTGTTAGAAATGTAACTATGCATGTAGTTAAGAACTAAAGCCTTGCTTTTCAGCCTTTCCTTGGTGCCTACTGTATACATATTTTTTGCATTACTTTATCAGTGTTGTACACAGCTGCTATTTTCCCCAGAGATGTTCACATGTGTTTCACCTGACAGGATGAATGCACAAGGGAGTGGGCAACATGGGTATCTATCTTTCACCAGTGCAGACGACAACGGCAGTAGTATCCCTCTGAGACCCCATGTGAGAGAAGAGAAGTCAAGAACCAGGATATTAACATAACTAGTTTTAATATTTAAAATAGTTGCTTTCTGTGTGACTTCTTAGATTAAAGAAAAAACCAAACTCCTCTCTAAAAACCCTTACATAATTAGGATAACTCAGGAAGAGCAACCTTCCACGTAAAATTAGATTTATGGATAAGGGCAAATGTGCTTTACTTTCTTTTTAAGAACACATTGAGTGACATTCTTAATGTGCTAATTGCAGCTGGCACTATATGTTGGAGTTAATATAAAATTTTGCAAGCCTAGCTTCCTGTTCACCAGGAGGAGATGATAAATCAAAGGTACTGTATTCAGGAAACCCCACAGGTGGTTCACACAAGCAAGAGGCTTTTTCAAAAGAGTAAATTTTCCTACTGCTGTTTTGCTTTTCTGACAACCTGTGCTTTAAAATATATTGTCATAAAATAGTTAGCTGGAAACCTTCAGATTTTGTGGTGTTCGATATCTTTAGACATGTGTCACTGACTACAAAAATCAGTAAGTATTGTATGAAGCCAAGCACTGAAATCTCCGAATAAAATATTGACCACCTTGGAGTTGTCTTTTAACACATATTGCTTAGAGAGTGGTCATTCAGTTATTTCCTGTTTAATCCCTTCACCAGAGACAGAACTGCTAGTTCGCTTAGGCAAAGTAACTTTTCATTGTGTCACCCTTAGCCAGTGTGACGAGTAATATCCAGCAGCTGCTTGTGGTTAGAGAATGAAAACATTCTACATTGATTTTTTTTTTCATATAAATGTGGATTCCTTAAAACAAAACAAAAATCTCATAACCAGCTGATAGGGGAGGCTTACAGTAGTGTTCATGCTCCCTGCCTAATTTCATATGGAAGGTGGTTGAAAGGGGAATTTCCAGCCTTTTCTGAGGCCTTGTATCACATCACTAACCTATTTGTGTAAGAGTTGAATTAAAAGGAATAGGTTCAGTAGTGCTAAGAGCTCCAGAAGGTGGAGGCAGAGGACATGTGTATCCAGATGTTTTTTGTGGTCCCTAAGTTTAGCTGATGTTCTTTACATTTCTTTTGGAGCTTCCTGGGCAGGGGAGAAGCAGCACAATTCTAATGAAAGAACTGTTCAGGAAAGCTGCTGTCAAAATGATCTGCCTTTACACGCAGATGGCTCTTTACAGTGTATGGGAAGGAGTTGGCTTTGTTGTTTGGATACAAGAGAGAGAGAGGCCATCCTGTTGCAATGAGTCTTGACCTGCTCTTTCACATTTTCTAGTACCACAGTAGCTCTTTCCATAGGACAATGTGCGAGTGCATGAGTTAGAATTTTATTAATAGCTGCATAGCCTAGTGCCAAAGAGCAGAAAACAAAAAGTATTACAATAAAACTTAAAAATTAAATCCAAAGTTATAAAATATTGGAATACGCATAAGTACAGATTTAAAAAGACGTACTCCAGTAATCCACATATGGTCGCCATGCGACTTGCCTTTTCCTTTATTTTAACGGCTGACCAAGCAAATAGGGCAACTGCTTAGATTACAGATGCACTATTAGCTCCTAACAAATATTCTGTTTTCTGAGAGGTCAAGAAAAAGAAATCTCGGATAAAAATATGGAAAGCCATTTTGACCTCATGGCAATACAAATGACAGTGTAATAAATAATGGCATAGATCTTCCACCTGCCCTAAACCAAATGGACAGAGGCAGTTACGTTTGTTGATGCCAGTTAATTGGCTTTCTAAGTAAGCTGTCTGCATGAATTGAAAACTGAGATCTGTAAAGACCCTTCTAAACATGTTATTACACAAACTGTCTAGTTGTCTGGCATTACCCATGAGCCTTTTTAACAAGGGGGAACCACGATGATGTATCTGAAGTAGAAACATCTGCCTTATTTAGTTGCTTATTAATATCCTCTGTTATCTACTTGACTAGGGATTTTACATTTTTAAAATTAAATCTAATCATTACCAATTTTAAAAAGCCTGGAGGATGCAAAGAATTTAATGTATTCTAACTAAGGAAATTTATGTGTAAAAGTCCTGCTGAGTTGCATCTCTAAGCACAACCTTGCAAACCTATGAGTGCATACTATGAATATGAAGCCAAAAATTAATATTATGGTGTTGCATTTTGGACAGGGTGTTAAACTTTAACTTCAGCTCATTACGAATGCATTTATTGACATGCGAGAGGGCTATGGCCTTCAATGTAATTATCTGGAAGGACGTTGTTCTTCTAGTACAGAGCCCTGGCAGATTTCATGGTCAAAAACAAAGCTGCAAAATCTAGGACCAGGTCCACCTGCGACTCCAATCTCTCTGAATAATGAAACTGTTGAAGCAGTCTCTAGCTTTTGCTATTTGGGTTCTATACCTCCAGTTCCTCCAACTCTCCATCAGATTGGCATCGCGGCATCTGCCATGGGTCATTTACAATGAATGTTGAATCAACATCATCTCAGCACAACAACCAAGTTCAGGATCTATTCAAGCTATATCTTTTCCATACTGTTGTACAGCTGCGAAACATGGACACTATGCTGCTTAGACTGGTCAAAGCTGGAGGCTTTCCACACAAAATGCCAACATCGTATATTGGGCATAAAGTGGAATGACTTAATTTGTAATGCATACGTTTATAGTCACTCCAGTCTACAGACTGTCAGGGCCATTGACCGCAGTCAGCGACTCATGCTTTTCGGACATGTTGCGAGAATGCCACAAGACATTCTGGTGAACGCTGTCCTCTGAGTGGTTTGTAACATTTGCGATAAAATTCCACAAATAAGGGAGTGGAGGTGGCCCAGAGGCAGACCCCCTATTACATGGATTCATCAAGTCTGTTCCAATATTGGACACTCAGGCCATCAAGCCCTTGTGGCTGCAGAGGAACGGACCAAATGGAGAACGATCGCTGCAGCCGACCATTCGGCTCAGTGTTGAAGAAAAATAATTTTGGACAGAATAGAATTCGTACCTGTCTCAGCTTTAAGAATAGTGGCTGGAGTATTTGAGAGATCAAGGATATTCCTAAGAATTTTTTTTTTTTTTGAATCACTTCTAGTCCTTTGAGATCATTCTATCCCTACAGTTCTGCTCCATAGAAAATTGGAGTGCATACTTTAGCTTCAATCACTCAAAGGCTGGTGCAATTAAGTTGCCCACACAAGTCCAGATAAAATGTAACACCTCTTGCATTGAATCTGAGTCCTTCTCTTTTGTACCTGAATATGCTTCTCCCACAAACCAATTTGTGCAAATCAGATACCCAGGTAGTGGAAAGAGCTAACTTGTTGCATATATTGCCCATCAATCCTCTAGTTATGCAACCTCTGTCTCTGACTAAAGACAATTACATTAGTTTTGGAATAATTTATTGAAAGGCCTTCCCATTGACAGTGTAAACCAGAGGTCAGCAACCTATGGCATTCGTGCCAAAGACAGCATGCAAGCCGATTTTTAATGGCACGCTGCTGCCTGCTGGAGTCTCAGCAGGCAGCAGCGTATCATTAAAAATCCAGCCCGCCCCGGCCCGTACTTCTCCGCTCTCTGCTTCCCCTGCCCCCCACCCTCCCTCACACACACCCAGCCCTGTGCCCCGCGCACACCCCAATCCCCTACTCTGAGCCATGTACCCCGTTCATACACACCCAGCCCTCTGCTTGACTCCTTCACCCAGCCCTGACTCTGGCATCCCCACACGTGCCCCCAGCCCTCTGCCCTGACTCTTGCACCCCCTTATCCCCATCCCCACCCTCACCCTGAGCACCAAATGGGAGCTCCTGTACCCCACCACACATTCCCACCTGCACCCCTTACACCAAATGGGAGCTGCCCAGGTAAGTGCCCCACTCCCAAACCTCCTGCCCCAACTCTGAGCCCCCTCCCTCATTCTAGCTCCTGTCCAGACCCTTCACCCCCAGCCCTGTGCTCAGTGCACTCCCACCCTCATCTCAGTGCGGTGAGAGGAAGAGAATGGGCCAGAACCAGGGAGAAGGTAGGTACCCACTGTATGTGGTCAGGGCTGGGACCCTAGACCGGCAGTGTGCTGAGCGGGTCTGGCAGCCAGGATCCCGGCTGGCAGGAGCCGGCAGATGGAACCCCTGAGCGACAGTGGGCTGAGACTGGAGTCTGGGGTCCTGGCCGCTGGTCCCGCACAGCTCGCTGCTGTTCTGGGGTTCTGGCTGCCGGACCCTTGCCAGCCGGGGTCCCGGCCGCAGGCCCCGCTCAGCCTGCTGCCAGCCTAGGTGAACAGAACCCCAGACTAGCAGCGGGCTCTGCGGGTTGGTGGCGTAAGATCAACATTTTAATTTAATTTTAAATGAAGCTTCTTAAACATTTTGAAAACCTTGTTTATTTTACAATACAACAATAGTTTAGTTGTATAATATATAGACAGAGAGAGAGACCTTCTAAGAAACATTAAAATGTGTTACCATTACATGAAACCTTAAATTAAAGTGAATAAATGAAGACTTGGCATAGTACTTCTGAAAGGTTGCCAACCTCTGGTTTAAACCTAAAGGGTGTGATAAACACTTCGGTGCCAAAGGTGTTTGTGACAATAGAAACATATCCTCTGCACATAATAAGACAGACATAGGGTGGTTCATGATTTTAGGGGGAAAATATTGATTGCCTTTTAATGCAAAAGCAATATCTTTAATATAAAAGCTAAAAAGAAAAGGGGCTAAAAGATAGGCCTGTTGAGCTCCTTTTGTAATTGAGATAGAATCAGTTAGTTTCCCATCCAGGACTATCCTAATTCTTGGCCACTGTTTGTCTGTGAGAGAGTTGTGTGTGTTGAGGAAAGGTCTAAGTACCACCCCTAGGAGCTTTGGTAATGCAAATAATAAATGTAAGCAAGGGCTCTTCCAAAGTGACCCACCCTCCCCAGTAGAAACGTGCAACTATGTTGTGGCTAAGTCCGTTTCATAAACAGACCATTTGCAAGTGGTATTGAGAAAGAGAGCCCTGTCCCAGAGATCAGTTGGGAATGCATACAGCATGTTGTGCAGTTCTCATGTTAGATACCTGTATTTTCTCAGAGCTTTAATCCTACATGAAAGGCTTTCTGTGATTTTTAGCTTCCTCTCAAGGTTAATTTGTTATTAGATGTCATAAGCATTCCTTAGTAGAGTTAATACTGAGAGGTTTGACACTGGGCCAATGTAGAAAGAAGACATAATGATCCCCTTATAATTTAATGTACCGTATACATGGGTTACTGCAGGGGTTCTCAAAGTCGGGGTTGGGACCCCTCAGGGGGTCAGGAGGTTATTACATGGGGGGTGATGAGATGTCAACCTCCACCCCAAATCCTGCTTTGCCTCCAGCATTTATATTGGTGTTAAATATATTTAAAAGGTTTTTTTTAATTTATAAGGGGTGGGGGGTTGCACTCAGAAGCTTTCTGTGTAAAAGGGGTCACCAGTACAAAAGTTTGAGAACCACTGGGTTACTGCCTTTCACCAGGCAGAGAAAATGTGTGAAAAGTAAACAAGCAAATGGTGTATTTATAGCTTCTCCTTTCCTCCTGAGCCCTAGCACCTCCCAGCATTAAAAGAGGGACAGATTCACTGTTTTATAGATCTAGTCAGTAGCAAATAATGCTGAAATTGTTTAAAAACACAGGGCATGTAGTTGCACAAAGCAGGATTTGGGCTTCGTCTTTGGTTTGTTTGTTGTTTTTTTGGAAAATCTTTGCCAGAGTCAGGATTGTATTGTATGAATGATTGGCCTGTTTGGTTACATAGTTTGTCCATTCTCCTACACACCAGCTGCTCTCTGTATCTGTTGTGGGGAGGTAAAAGGACAATTGGTGCTTTAAAAACCTCACTTTTTAGGTAACCAATGTTAGCTACCAACTGTTGTGGTCAGTCTGAGTTGCAATTCTTTACATAGCTTAACAGTGCTGCTTCTTACTCAGCCAGTGGAGTTGTTTGTTATGACACATAGTATGCAGTTTTCCTCTCCCCACACCTGCAGTATGCTGAGCATGCTGAATGGGGTAGTGATTTTGTGATATGGCCCTTAAAAATCATGAGATTATTTTAAAATATTACATTTTGATTCTTTTAACTGGCGTTCTGGTTTCTGAGTAGTTAGGTTGATCTTAAGTCAAGTTTTCAAGCTTTTCTCTACCACAGTGAGGGCTCGAAACTTTTTCATAAGTGAAAACTGATATTTTGTCCATGGTCACTTGATTCTAGGAGCTGAAGCTTTAAGAAAACACCAAGAATTGCAATATTCACAATAATATTGAAAGTTGACAACACTGCTGATCAGTGTGTGACATTTTTCAGTCAGTTCTATTATGTTTAAAGTGACTAGGAGTCTCTTAAAACAAAGCACTAAAAATAATCTTCTACCCTACACAAGCTTTTGCAGAATTTATCCTCCCAAAGCCTCATCCTAACCCCAAGCCTTGTCCTGGTGTATTTTGGGCTCCCAATAAAACATGGGATGGATTCTCCAGGGGAAGTCCCTTTGATTGTTCTGAAATCTCAGTCAGAAGGCATTTGTGAAGAGTATCAACAGGACACTACACCAATCTGCACAGGAATTAAAGAAAGATCTACAAAACAGACATTAGATCTGTAATTTGGTATGGCTCCAAATGCTGGATGGTGAGGAAGAAACTGGAGCAAATCTTGAATATAGAGGAAATGGAAGTGTTAAGTTCAATGCTAGGAATTATAAGGATGGACCATGTTTGGAACACACAAATTAGGGAAAGTGTGGAGAGTGGCACCAATTACTGAACAGCAGAGAGAATCCAGACTTTGATGGTTTGGGCTTGTGAGTAGAAGACTAGACTGAAAAAATATAGAGGAAACAGCATGGTAAACCTAGAAGTGGAGGGTTAGAGAGAGGTTGGAAGCCCCAAAATTAGATGGATGGATGTCATGCAAAACTATTTGGTTTGCTGTAGAGCATTGCTTCAAGACCGACTGGAATGAAGAAGGGGGACTCAAAGAGCTGACTCCAGATAGATGGGGCTAAGGCTAGAAGAAATATAGTATTAAACAAAATCAAATGATTGATGCATTAAATTTCCTGAATGGGTTATTAATGCAAGGAAGTGTCTTGAGCCTTGATAATTACCTCAGTTCTGCCACTGTTCATGTTCATAACTTGCTAATATTTATCTGTATGCAGAGAATATGAGAGGGAAATGTGATTCATGAACAAGGATGGAGGGAGAATCATAGGACTGGAAGGGACCTTGACAGGTTATCTAGTCCAGACCCCTGTATTCATGGAAGGACTAACTATTATCTAGACCAGGGATCGGCAACCTTTCAGAAGTGGTGTGCCGAGTCTTCCTTCATTCACTCTAATTTAACGTGTCGCATGCCAGTAATACATTTTAACGTTTTTAGAAGGTTTCTTTCTATGTCTGTAATATATAACTAAACTATTGTTGTATGTAAAGTAAATCAAGTTTTTTAAATGTTTAAGAAGCTTCATTTAAAATTAAATTAAAATGCAGAGCCCCCTGGACCGGTGGCCAGGACCCGGGCATGTGAGTGCCACTGAAAATCAGCTCGTGTGCCGCCTTCGGCACGCGTGCCATAGGTTGCCTACCCCGATCTAGACCATCCCTTACAGGTGTTTGTCTAACCTACTCTTAAAAATCTCCAATGATGGAGATTCCACAACCTCCTAGGCAATTTGTTCCAGTGCTTAACCACTCTGACAGTTAGAAAGTTTTTCCTAATGTCCAACCTAAACCTCCTTTGCTGCAATTTAAGCCCATTGCTTCTTGTCCTATCCTCAGAGGTTAAGAAAAACAATTCTTCTCCCTCCTCCTTGTAACAATCTTTTTATGTTCTTGAAAACTGTTATCATGTCTACTCTGTCTTCTCTTCTCCAAACTAAATAAACCCAGTTTTTTCAATCTTCCCTCATAGGTCATGTTTTCTAGACCTTTAATCATTTTTGTTGCTCTTCTCTGGACTTACTCCAGTTTGTCCACATCTTTCCTGAAATGTGGCACCCAGAACTGGAGACAATACTCTAGCTGAGGCCTAATCAGTGCAGAGTAGATTGGAAGAATTACTTCTCGTGTCTTGCTTACAGCTCTCTTATTAATACATCCCAGAATGATGATTGGGTTTTTTTTCTGTTTGTTTGTTTTTTTGCAACAGTGTTTCGCTGGTGACTCATATTTAGCTTATGGTCCACTTTGACCCCCAGATCCCTTTCTGCAGTACTCCTTCCTATGCGGTCATTTCACATTTTGTATGTGTATAGCTGACTGTTCATTCATAAGTGGAATACTTTGCATTTGTCCTTATCAAATTTCATCCTATTTACTTCCGGCCATTTCTCCAGTTTGTCCAGATAATTTTGAATTGTAGTCCTATCCTCCAAAGCAATTGCAACCCTTCCCAGCTTGGTTTTGTCCACAAACTTTATAAGTGTACTCTCTATGCCATTATCTAAATCACTGATGAAAATATTGAACACAACCAGACCCAGAACTGATCCCTGCAGGACCCCACTCATTATGCCCTTCCAGCATGACTGTGAACCACTAATAACTACTCTCTGGGAATGGTTTTCCAACCAGTTCTGCGCCCACTTTATAATACCTCCATCTAAGCTGCATTTCCCTAGTTTGTTTATGAGAAGGTCATGAGAGACGGTATCAAAAGATTTACTAAGGTTTAGATATACCACGTCTACAACTTCCCCCCATCCAGAAGGCTAGTTACCTTGTCAGAGAAAGCTATCAGGTCAGTTTGACACAATTTGTTCTTGACAACTCCATGTTGACTGTTACTTATCACCTTATTATCTTCTAGATGTTTGCAAATTGATTGCTTTATTATTTGCTCCATTATCTTTCCAGGTACTAAAGTTAAGGTGACTGGTCTGTAACTTCCCGGTTTGTTCTTATTTCCCTTTTTATAGATTGGCACTATATTTTCCCTTTTCTAGTCTTCTGGAATCTCTCCTGTTATCCATGACTTTTCAAAGATAATCACTAATGGCTCAGATATCTCCTCAGTTGGCAACTTGAGTATTCTAAGATGCATTTCATCAGGCCCCGGTGACTTGAAGACATCTAAGTTGTCTAAATATTTTTTAACTTGTTCTTTCCCTATTTTAGCTTCTGATCCTACCTCATTTTCACTGGCGTTCACTATGTTAGATGTCCAGTCACCATAGGGTGACCAAATGTCCCGGTTTTATAGTCGGGCTATTTCTTATATAGGCACCTATTACCCCCCACTCCCTGTCCCGATTTTTCACACTTGCTATCTGGTCACCCTAAATCACCATCAACCTTCTTGGTGAAAACTGAAACAAAGAAGTTATTAAGCACCTCTGCCATTTCCACATTTTCTCTTATTGTTTCCCCATCCTCATTGAGTAGCGGGCCTATCCTGTCCTTGGTCTTCCTCTTGCTTCTAATGTATTTGTAGACTGTTTTCTTGTTACCTTTTGTCTCTTGCTATTTTGATCTCTCATTTTGTGCTTTGGCCTTTATAATTTTGTCCCTACATACTTAGGTTATTTGTTTATATTCACCTTTTGTAATTTGACCTAGTTTCCACTTTTTGTAGGCTTCTTTTTTGAGTTTCAGATCATTGAAGATCTCTCAGGTAAGCCTGGATGGTCTCTTGTCATATTTCCTATCAGTGGGATAGTTTGCTCTTGTGCCCTTAATAATGTCTCTGAAAAACTGCCAACTGTCTTCAATTGTTTTTCCCCTTAGACTAGAATCATGTTGCAGGCAAGGTCATTCATCACAATTTTTCCTGGAAAGTCCCTGTTACATGACTGGAGGTCTCAAATTACCATTGTGCAGGTCGCTATGCACTACTCTAGAAGAAGCGTTTGTGGGTAATTTTCTGGTTTGATTTCTGTGCTGCAGGATGTTGATGATGCAATCTGTTGTGAATTACGCATCTTTGTGGCCTGGCCAATTGCATTACAGCAGAGGAGAGGATTAGCTCACAAACCTGTTGGTTGGTTAACATCTGAAGGGAGCAGGCAGGGACATCAGAGGTGGAGCGGGTTTGTGATTGACACAACATGCCAAACCCTGTTCTGTTAGAGAATCCTAGTCATTTATCTTGTTCCGAATAAAGCCAGCAAGATAAACTTGTTGTGGGGGTATTACATAAAGCCAGTGTTACGTAGTTCTCAGGTTTGTTTGAAAAGGGCGAGGTGCTTACAGGGTAAAATTTGTTCAATTGTGAGATGATACTGAAGGGGCAAAGTGTGGTGGTGTTCCTGTGTGATATGACTGATAATTCTTAAAATGTTGTATGATTCAGCGTAGAACCCTTGAGAATATGGAATGTGACTTCTTTTTAAGCCTACCAGAATTCCACATATAACAACAGGATGTGGTTCACTGTGTGCCTTTTAAGCCATAAGGAGTGCTGTGTGGATACTATCCTTGTTACACTGAGATGGGGCATAGTGGATGATTAAAGTTTCTTTCCACTAAGTTATTTTTTTCAAAACTGTGGACCTTTCTGGATCACTAAACAATTTATGTGAAGGTTTCATTAGAGGAGGAGAAATAGGGAGAGGTGCAATGAATGAGTGGGTCTTTTGAAATGAACTGGATTCTATTTGGAGAATCTCAGGGCTCTGAACTATGACTAGGTGCCTGTTAGAGCACTGTGGTATCAGAAAGAAGTTTGTGTAGTAACCCAATGGTGACAGGAACAATGGAGAGTGGCAGAGATGTCTAGTCAGTTGGGGGCACTATTTTATGAAGGGTCATGGCACCTCCATCAGATTTGAAACTCTGTATTAGTAGGATTATGGTAGGCCCTAAAGGCCCCGACCAAGATTAGGATGACATTGTGCTAGGTGTTGTTCAGACTTACGATGTGACAGTGTTCCTGTCCCAGAGAGAACTTACAATCTAAATAGACAAAACAGTCAAAGGATGGGAGGGGAAATAGAGAGAGGTGCAATTATGTGCGCAAACTTACACAGCAGGTTAGCGGTACAGCCATTAGAAACCGCCCTGGACAGAGGAAGTATTCAGACAAACATGGCTTAGTTTTTAAACTCAAATTCTTTTTCCAAATCTGGGTAAGGTGAGCCCACATTTACACAAAGTTCTCTGAAATGTTTTTATGCTGCAGAATAGGTAGGAAGGAAGGTTTTTCAGCTTCTGTATGTGTGATTGTAGTAAATGGAAGAAATAGTTTGCAGCACCAGTAGGAACTTCAAAAACCTTGCTCTGATTGTTTTGTCCTTTGACAGTTCACAGTAAGTCAGCAGCTTCCACTGCTGGGAATCAAGTAGATGTCCTCAAGGACCAGAATAACTTGTCAGATTGCCTACTCCAGTGTACTGTACAAATTCCCAGTGATTACATAGCGGTCTGGAAATAATTAGACAGACTTTATTTTCTATGTTTATTATTACAATATGAAGTCCAAAAAATTAACTGTTAGTCTCTTCTAAGTGGCCGAGACATTTTTAAACTAAGTGGGCCAAGGAACTTCTAAGGAAATCGCTCTCTGTTCTTCCGCTGCCTCCAACAGACAAAAAAGCCTTTAAAAACCAATTTGAATGGCTAAAAAGTGAAAGCACTTTAGGATGATATAGATCAGTGTTTCTATATCTTAGCATTCAAAAGTATCTCATGTGGTCCGGCGGGTGCTTCAACCACTTGGCTTCTGTTAGACATTCTCTGCACACAGTGATTCCTGCACACAGCTAACTGTGGCAATCATTGCCCCTAAAGTTAGTTGTAGTTGAGCCACCCCTATTTGGAAAGCTAGATTGACGATCTTGGTGTGCCTATGCTGCAAAACCTGCTGCAGTGAGTCTCAGAGCCTGGGTCAACTGACTAGGGCTCATACTACAGGGCTAAAAATAGCAGTGTAGATGTTCCTACTCAGGTTGGAGCTTAACTCAGGTTGGAGTTAGGGTCTCCCTTGCCTGGCCTCCCTTGCCAGGTTTCAGAGACCGAGCTCCAGCAGGAGCAAAAACATCCACACTGCTGTTTTTAGCTCGATAGCACAAGCCTGAGTCAGTTGACCCAGGCCCTGAGACTTTTCTGCCATGATATTTTTTTTCCCCTTCGTATAGATTTATCCTCAGTCACCAGCAGGGAGAGGGGTTATTCTGTTCTGTAACGGTAACTTGCGTTTGCCTTACAATCTCCTTAAACTAGAAGGGTGGCAGTTGTAGTCAGTTAGTGATGTTAATGCAAAGAGAAGCTTGAAAATATGGGATTATTACTTATATGGAGCAAAAACTAATTTCCTTCCGCTCATACCACACGATAGCAAGTAGTATATGCCAAGTAGAAATGAATTTTAATACGAAGTGAAGGGAGCAAGGTTGCCCTTTGTATAGCTTCTTGGATTCAGACTATGAAGCTGCTGGGTAACTTCAGAACATTTTTTCTTAGAACACCTGGAATGTTTTAAAAAATTTTTGTCCTCCTCATCTTTGGGCATGGGGGATGAAGCTGCACCTTGTTTGGTTATTGGATCTTCTTGAAAGTCCACAGGCAGGAAAGTATCTTTCTACTGGAACAAACTGTAATTCTGAAAAGGTATATCACTTGTGACACAAGCTTTTCAGGTTCTTCCCTGTGTCAGATATTGAAATAAGATTTCTTCCTGCTTTCATAGCAAATTCTGTCTTGATTTAGGCAGCTTGACTCTAGTCTGTGGAGAATTTGGCCCTAAAGTTCAGGGTTAATCTTTTTCAGATTGGAGGGCAGGAACTGCTTTTTTCATTTCTCTTTTAAACACGGTTTCAAAATACTATTCTGTGGAAGAGTTTTCTTTTCAATCTGTATGCAGTGTACATGGAAGGTGTTTTTTTTTCAGGTCGCGCCTCGTGATTCTTCAAGGGTTTGCTACTTCATTTGAGCAGCCGATGTTTTTGATCGGGGGATCAATGGGAAGTTTAACAAAGGAAACAATATGGGACACCCCATTTGTAAACACATGCTTGGAACAAAAGGGTCACTGTTAGTGAATGATGGCTCACATTTTGAGAAATTCTGGTGGCTGACATCAGAAATGAATTAGTCTTCATATCTCTTAGCATCCTTATTGAAGTATCTTACACTTAGAGTTGCCAACTTTCTACTCGCACAAAACCAAACACCCTTGCACCGCCCCTGCTCCGGCCCTTCTCCGAGGCCTCGCCCCTCTCACTCCATCCCCCCTTCCCTCTGTCGCTCGCTCTTCCCCCCCTCCCTCCCTCACTCATTTTCATCGGGCTGGCTCAGAGGGTGAGGGCTCCGACTGGGGATGCAGCCAGAAACGAGGAGTTCAGGGTGCAGGAGGGGGCTATGGATTGAGATGTGGGAGGACATGAGGGCCCCGGCTGATGATGCAGGCTCTGGGGTGGCACCAGGGATGAGGAGTTTGGGTTGCAGGAGGGGACTCCGGGCTGGGGGGTGCAGCCATGGGATTTGGAGTATGGGAAGGGGCTCTGGGCTGAGGCAGGAGGTTGGGGTGTGGGAGAGGTGAGGACTCCGGCTGTGGGTGCAGGCTCTGGTGTGGGGCCAGGGATGAGGCAATTAAGGTGCAGGAGGGGGCTCTGGGCTGGGGCAGGGGTTGGGGTGAAGACTTTGTCCGGGGGTATGGGACTGGAGATGAGAAGTTTGGGGTACAGGAGGGTGCTCTGGGAAAGGGCCAAGGACTTTGGAGGGCAGGAGGAGGATCAGGGCTGGGGCAGAGGGTTGGGGTGCAGGAAGAGGTGTGGGGTGCAGGTTCTGGGCAGTGCTTACCTCAGGCAGCTCCCAGAAGCAGCATCGTGTCCCCCCTTTGCCTCCTACGCAGAGGCGCACCCAGGCATCTCTGCGTGCTGCCCCATCCGCAGGCGCCACCCCCACAGTTCCCATTGGCCACAGTTCCTATCCAATTGGAGCTGCGGAGTGGTGCTTGGGGCGGCGCCAGAGCACATAGTTCCTTGGCTGTCCTACACCCAGGGGCTGCAGGGACATACTGCTACTTCAGGGAGCCTGCCTTAGCCCCGCTGCACCGCTGACCAGACTTTTAATGACCCAGTCAGCGGTGCTGACCAGAGGTCCCTTTTCGACTGGGCATCTTGGACGCCTGGCAATCCTACTTACCCTAGCTGGATATTTATAATTTAAAACAAAATGTCTGCTTGCATGGGGCATACATCTCCTTAGGAAAGCTGTGATGGAAATTGGATGGCTTAGTAAATAATATGTTGGCCCTTAGCTCCAGTGAATTTAATTTAAATATTTTCAAGGTAAGTATTATAGATACTCAGATTTCTAAACTGCTAAATGCATAATTTGGTGCAACTGACGGATTCTGCTAAGAGGAAGCCTCGGGCCATATCCAGCATGAAAATGCAATTATTTTGTGCAACAAAGAAAGAAGATAATACGCAGGATGCTTCATCAGCGAGCCACTTATGAAAATCTAGGAATCTTTGCTGCTGGAAATACTATTCACAGAGCTCTTGATTACTGTTACAAGTGTAACTGTTTACTGATCCTAGTGAAGTTTCTGCAGTAAGTTAATGAACAAAGATAGAGGGAAAATTTGACTAGCTGACCTATGATAGTGTGGCTTTTCTATGACCAATTTTTGATTCTATTAACTTTTGTATAAAATGATAGGTATTATCAATCCAACAAATAAATACCCCCCAACCTCTTTGCCTGTCTTTTGAATTTGAACCACAGTTAAAGGTACTGAAAAAAGTTAATGCTAAGGCTTCGTCTTCCTCTCCAGCTCCCATTCAAGGAGGTTCAAGTGGTAGGATGACTGTTAATCATTGTCCCTGCAATCTTCAGGTAGACTCATGCCAGATTCCTTCTTTCTATATGACTGTCCAATAAATGCTCCCCAGGATCTCTCCCTCACCTTGTGTTCAACCATTTCTGGCAGCGTTCCCGATGTCCCCCCAGATATCATTCCACTAAAATCTTGTGTGCACTGTATTCTGGGATGGAGAGTGCCAGGATATGCAAAGCTTGCACGTGGTAGTAGTGAGCCAAGCAGAGTGGCTGCAAGTGTCAACCCAGTTACCACAGAGAATTCTTGGATCTGTAACTTCGAAATCTGAAGCGCAATTGCTGCACTGTGACTATAATCTTAGGGGGTAAACATCCAGCTAACAGGCAAGAGTAGTTTACTAGTATAATTTAATCCAATCTGCCAACCTCTAGACCTAGCCTAAAGTTCTCTTTCAACTGCACAGCTGTCTGCCTTTAGCTCTATCAGAATCATTTAAGGGAATAGGCTACTGAAGTGATAGACAATCACAAGGATTTTTTTTTATTATTTAGGAAACATTGCATGCTCTCAGAGAAGTGAAGTGGCCTCTTGCTTATTTTAATAAACACTAAAAGACCTCAGGGCTAATGGCCAGATCTGTCTTCATTTTGGGGTCTACCTCTCCTTTCCTCCAGTATGCCTTTACAAGCTGTCAGTGAGGGCAGTTCCTATTGAAATCAGTGTTTCCTACTGTTCTCATCATGATCAGTTAGGGAATTCGGTTTTCTTCTTTCCACATGAGTGAATGATCACTAGTTCAGTGTTTTTTATATCCATCAGCCTTGGGATGGCAGCTATGTTTGGGAAACTATGGGACCTCTCGATGTGGCAAAATATATCTGTCATGGTACAATTCCCCACTCTGAACCTTAGCGTCCAAAAGATGGGGTACCAGCATGAATGCTCTAAGCTAATTACCAGCTTAGAACCTGTAGCGCTGCCACCAACCAGGAATTCCAGTGTCTGGTACACTCTGGTCCCCCCAAAAATCTTGCCTAGGGACCCCCAAGACCCAGACCCTCTGGATCTTAACACCAGGAAAGTAAACCCTTTCCCCCACCATTGCCTCTCCCAGGCTTCCCCTCCCTGGGTTACCCTGGAAGATCACTGTGATTCAAAACTCCTTGAATCTTTTTAAACAGAGGAAAATTCACCTTCCCCCCTCCTTCTCTCTCCCCTCTCAGACTCTCCCTGAGAGAGAGAGTAATCCTGACACAGAGAGAATTAGCCTCTCTCTCCCCCTTCCCTCCTTCTTCTCCCCACCAATTCCCTGTCCAGAACCGCCAGTCCCCTGGGGTCTCACAGAATAAAAAAAAAACTCCGGTTTCTTAAACAGGAAACTTTAATTAAAGAGAGAAAAACAGTAAAAATATCTTTGTAATTTAAAATGAATAGTACAGGTTTTTTTAGCTATAGGCACTGGAATACCCTCCACCCATAAGTATTCAAATACAAATTAAATCTTTCAGCAAGAATACAAATTTGAACTCCTTCCAGCCAAATGCACAATTGCAGATAAAGAAAACAAACATAACGCTAACTCGCTTTATCTATCTAGATACACTATTTTGACTGATAAGAGACCTGTATCGAGAGATTGGAGAGAAACCTGGTTGCACGTCTGTCCTCTGAGCCCCCAAGTGAACAAGCAACCAAAAACTAACAGCACACACAGAAACTTCCCTCCCTCAAGGTTTGAAAGTATCCTGTCTCCTGATTGGTTCTCTGGTCAGGAGACAGCCAGGCTTACTGAACTTGTTAACCCTTTACAGTCAAAGAGATATAAGGTACTTCTGTGCTATTAACTTTTCTTATCTGTTTATGACAATATCATTGCAGCAACACTGTATTGCACAGAGGTTGTCATGCAGTGGGCTGAGAATTGCTGAGATAGACTACTGTGGATCATTGTCTGAATTAAAATAATAGCTTCAGAAAGCATTCTGAAAATAAACAACTAGAATATGACTGGGCATGTTTGTATTTTGTCATTAACAGTTTTGCCTTATTAGCTTTCTGTAGAATGGGTTGGTTTAAAGAGAGAATCTGATTCTTCAATCAGGCTTAGGTGAAAAAGGGGTTTGGCCCTGTACTGTCATACATTTATTGCTTCAGTATTGTGCGGAAGCATGTGGCTAGCGTGAGGCAAGTCTCTCTCCCTGGTATAAATTTACATAACTATAAGATACTTACTAAAGGTTAGTCTGCGCAGCAATTTGTCTTGTCAGGATGTTATGATATGACTGGGAGACTATCGTTTTGTGAAATGGTATTTAATCTTGCTTGTGTGTAAATGAAGCTGAACTGTGTGTTTATCCATGTTATGCTATAGTGTTTAATTCTTTCAACATGATTCCACAAGGTGTGCATGTGCACGTGCACACACATGACTGTTTTGTCCCATCTTTGTTATAGCATGGTCAGAAGGCTATTACATTAGAACACAATTTCTCAACACAATAAGAATTCCTTTATAGATGGGCTCATAGAATGATCTGAGTGTGGAAGTTGAGCTTGAGGTTGTTAGCTGGCTGTGGAGACTTCTGCTTCTATAACTGGTCTGTTTAGATATTTAATTTGGGACAGGTCATTTGTTCAAATCTGCAAGAGGGCTGTCCTGATGGAAAGGCATTGCTGTTTGATGGCATTTTGCCTCATGCAAAATGACTTAATAAACTTTTGCTATGCCCTGATGGGCAAATGAGGCAGGCACAGGAGCAAGAATTGCTGGCTGTGCTATTGACTAGTTGTGTGACCTTGAGAAAGTCATTTCATCTCTTTCCCTCCCCCCTTACCCCCAATATCTTTTTGGATTTTAAACTTTTCTGAGCAGGGAGTTATGTTTGTGCAGTGGCCAACACAGTGGGGCCCTGATCTTATCTTGGTTGGGTCCTCTAGATGCTACTGTAATACAAATAAGTTACCTAATCAAAAAAACACCATATCACATCTCTGGCAGTCTTGTTGATAGCTTCTGCAGAGGAGCAAAGGACTGGTGGTTCTTCTTCAAGTACTTGCTCATATCGATTCCAATTAGGTGTGCGCGCGCCACGTGCACGTTTGTCGGAAGATTTTTACCCTAGCAACACTTGGTGAGTCGGTTGGCGCCCCCTGCAGTGGCACTGCTGTGGTGCTGGATATATACCCCTGCCGACCCAACAGCCGTTCAGTTCCTTCTTACCGCCCATGTCGGTCGTTGGAACAGTGGAGCGCAGCTTAGCTGATCTCCACCTCCCTAGCTACTTGCAGTTCTTTTATTAATTCTCGTGTATATAGTTGTAAATTCTATAGTTATAGTTAGTTTTATTCATTCTTTGTTATAGTTAGTGTATATAGTTGACAGGGGTTCAGGGATTAGCCCCTTCCCTGCACCGGGCCCCAAACCGTGCTCGACCTGCCACAGGCTGATGCCAATGGGAGATCCTCACGACTCTTGCCTTAAGTGCCTCGGGGAATCCCGCCTCTCAGATAAGTGCCGGATCTGTAAAGCTTTGAAGCCCAGGGCGAAGAAGGAGCGGGATTTTCGTCTGAAACAGCTCATGATGGAGGCAGCTGTTACTCCTCCGCCCTTGGCACCGAGCACTGGACAGTCCGTATCAAGCAGAAGCGTCTCTTTGGCACTGGATCGAGCTGGTACTGCTAAGGCCCCTCGGCACCGACCATCGCCGGCACCGTCGTCTGCTCGGCTCCGTTCCCTCTCTCCGTGGGTTAAGAAGCATAAGACTCCTGAGGCTTCCGTGCCTCCTGCACCGCAGTTGGAGCACCCACCTAAGTTGGACCGCCTGGCACTGACACCTGCTGCGGCACCATCGATTCCAGTCCTGCAAGGGCCATTGAGTCCACACCTGAAAGCTCCCCGGCGCACGCCATGGTTGAGCTCACAATTCTCTCCACGCTGGAGACCTTTTCTATGGCAAGGGAGCTGATCGCCCTGCCGGTGTCCGCTCTGCCTCAACCCCCGGCAGTGCCAGTGAGGGTCATTCAATCAATAGGCAAGCCTGCCCTGCTGAGGCCACCCTCTGTCGGCATCGTTGAGAGGCATCAATCACGATAATGGTCCCACCGGCGCGCTCGGTCCCGTCGCCGATCCCGGTCCTGACGCTGCTCGCAGTCCCGGCACCGCTCTCCATCTCGGTACCGGTCGCACTCGCGGCACTGCTCAGCATCCCGTTCACTGGCCCGCCGCTCTCGGCACCGATCCAGCTCCCGGTACCGTTCCCGGCACCGCGCCTCTCGCAGCCGCTCTAGACGTCGAGCCTCCAGATCCCGGTCGACCTCCCGGCACCACTCTGGTTGCAGGTCCCAGTCTCGTTCCCAGTACCGGTATAGCAACCGGTACCGCTCTCCGGTGCCATACAGGGAAAGGTCGTTTAGAGATCGAGACCTTTCCCAGGGGTTTTCAGTGCCTCCTTGGCCATCTCGTCACACATCTGTGTCTTCTCACGCGGACAGTGCTTCCTATGCACAGGACTGTGACTCAGATGTGCCCAGCCGTGTCTTTCAGGAGACCCAGACCCAGGAACAAGGACCTCATCAGTGGTCATTCTGGACACCTTGGGCATACCATCAAGCCCAAGGTGCGCCTCCAATGCCATCCCGCTCTGCACCATCGGAACATCGGGTACTGGAGGCAACGGTCAGCCGCCCCCCTCCTGCCAGTACGGAGGAGGCTCTCATTCAGCCAGCAATGTCTCAAGTTCCACCTGTGACTGACGTTGCTCAAGAACAGAAGCCCACGCAGGACCCTCTTGTCCCTGGCCTTTCCTCTTCCTCCTCTCCAGATGAAGCGGTGGCAGGGACATCCTCCTCAGGCCCTCCTCCAATTGACCTGTGGGCACATCAGGACCTCCTGAGGCGGGTGGCCCTGAATATGAATCTTCAGGTGGAGGAGGTCCCAGAGATAGAGGACCCAGTGGTGGATATCCTGTCGGCTGACACCCCCACAAGAGTGGCCTTGTCATTTATTCATACGATACAAGCAAACGCCAATACCATCCGGCAATCTCCAGCATCTATTACACCCACGGCCAGGGGCGTTGAGCAGAAGTACATGGTACCCTCTAAGGGGTATGAGTACCTGTACGTGCACCCTCCTCCCTGCTCCCTTGTCGTGCAATCAGTCAATGAAAGGGAACGCCATGGCCCGCAAGCTCCTGCTCCAAAATCAAAGGAGGTTAGGAGCATGGACTTATTGGGTCGCAAGGTATACTCTACTGGGAGCCTCCAAGTCAGGGTGACAAACCAGCAAGCCCTGCTCAGCTGGTACAATTATAACACTTGGATGGCGGTGGAGAAATTCAAGGAGTTCATTCCCCAAGATTCCCGCGCAGAGTGCTGCCGTTTTGGAGGAAGGGAAGAAGGTGCGAGAACTTCTCTCCAGGCCTCCCTGGACGTAGCTGATTCCGCAGCCAGAACCCTGGCTTCAGATGCCGCCATGAGGTGGATATCATGGCTTCAGGTCTCAGGCCTTCCACCTGAGTTACAAACCACCATACAGGACTTGCCCTTTGATGGTCAAGACCTCTTCTCTGATAAGACTGACTCCAGGCTGCAGAGCCTTAAGGACAACAGGGTCGTCATGTGCTCCCTCGGGATGCACACCCCAGTGACTCAGCGCAGGTCCTTCCGTCCCCAGCCTCACTGCCCTTATCTCCCGCCTAGACCGAGACAGGACTTTGGCAGAGGACGCGGCTGAGGCAATTGTAGATGGTGGTCTGGACCCCAAGGGGGCCAGAATCAAGGTCTGTCCAAAACACTTATGGGGCCAAAGCCAAACTTTTGAAGGTGCGCCCAAGGACAGCGTACCAGTTCCTTCCAGGATCCTTTACCTCCCTTTTCCAACTGCCTCTCCTTTTTCCTCCCTGCGTGGTCCCAGCTAACTTCAGATCGCTGGGTCCTACGCACGGTGGAACTTGGGTACCGCTCCAGTTTATTTTGCCCCCTCCCTTCCACCCCCCACCCTCGTACCTCTTCAGGGACCCCTCTCACGAGCAATTCCTCTTACAAGAGGTGCGCACGCTCCTTACCATGGGAGCCATAGAGGAAGTACCAGAAAACGAAAGGGGGAAGGGGTTCTACTCCCGCTATTTCCTAATCCCCAAGGCAATGGGAGGTCTCAGACCTATCCTAGACCTGCAAGAACTCAACAAGTTCATGATAAAGTTGAAGTTCCGCATGGTATCCCTGGGGACCATCATCCCATCCTTGGATCCCAGAGACTGGTATGTCGCCCTCGATATGAAGGACGCTTATTTTCATATCGCCATTTATCCTCCACACAGGCGGTACCTCTGGTTTGTAACCAACCATCAGCATTTCCAGTTTACGGTCCTACTGTTTGGCCTCTCTACAGCACCAAGAGTATTCACAAAGTGCATGGCTGTAGTCGCCGCTCCCTCCGCCGCCGCCAGATACACGTCTTTTCATGTCTCGACGATTGGCTCATCAGAGGGACCTCCGAGACACAAGTCACCCATCATGTAGGCATCATCAAAGATCTATTCATACGTCTAGGCCTGATGATCAAACAGACAAATCCACTCTGGTTCCCACACAGAGGATAGACTTTATTGGGGCCATCCTGGACTTACCTGCTTACCACCGACTCGGTTTCAGGCGATGGTAACAATTATCCAAAGCTTACAAAACTTCCCAACAACTTCGGCTTGCACTTGTCTCGGTCTATTGGGTCACATGGCTGCCTGCACATTCGTGACCAAACATGCCAGGCTATGCCTCCGTCCCCTCCAATCTTGACTCAACTCGATATACCACCTGGGCAGAGACGCCATAGACATGATAGTCACCATTCCCCCGAGCATCCTAGGCTCCCTCGACTGGTGGCTGACGCCCTCCCTGGTGTGTGTAGGGATGCAGTTCCACTCACCCCAGCCTTCCATGGCCCTGACAATGGACGCCTCATCTCTCGGCTGGGGTACCCACCTCGAACATCTTTGCACTCAAGTCCTTTGGTCATCTCAAGAGCTGGCCTTGCACATCAATGTCCAAGTGCTGAGAGCAGTCCACCTAGCGTGCTAGGCGTTTCAACAGCACTTACAACGCTGCTGTGTCTCAGCGTTCACAGACAATACAATGGCCATGTATTACATAAACAAGCAGGGAGGGGCACGGTCCTCCCCCCTTTGTCAGGAAGCCATCCAGCTTTGGGACTTCTGTATAGCTCACTCGATAGACCTGGTAGCGTCTTTTCTCCCAGGCGTTCGGAACACTCTAGCAGATCGACTCAGCAGATCCTTCCTGTCTCACAAGTGGTTGATTCGTCCAGACATTATTTATTCCGTTTTCCGGAAGTGGGGCTTTCCCTGTATAGACCTCTTCACTTCCCGCAAGAACAGGAAATGCCAGAGGTTCTGCTCCTTCCAAGGCCTCTCCCTGGGCTCAGTCTCGGATGCTTTCCTGATGCCGTGGATGAGCCAACTGCTTTACGCCTTTCCACCGTTCCCACTGGTTCACAGGGTCCTGATAAAGCTCCGCAGGGACAGAGCTCACTTGATCATGATCGCTCCAGCGTGGCCCCGGCAGCACTGGTACACCATACTGCTCGACCTGTCGATAGCCAACCCAATTACCCTGTCTCTTCGCCCAGACCTCATAACTCAGGACCATGGCAGACTTTGCCACCCAGACCTGCAGTCCCTTCACTTCAAAGCATGGCTGCTGCGTGGTTAAACCAGTCCAAGTTACATTGCTCTGCTTCAGTACAACAAGTACTCCTGGATAGCAGGAAACCTTCCACTCGGTCAACGTATCTGGCCAAGTGGAAACATTTCTCCTGCTGGTGCAAAACGCAGAATGTCACTCCCACCGAGGCCTCGATCCCCACCATCTTGGACTACCTCTGGTATCTCAAACAGCAGGGCCTGGCGATATCATCATTGAGGGTGCACTTGGCAGCCATCTCTACCTTCCACCCGGGGAGAGTGGCCGCTCCGTGTTCTCGCACCCTATGGTTTCTAGGTTCCTCAAGGGCTTGGAGCACCTATACCCCCAAGTACGACGCCCCGTCCCAACCTGGGACCTCAACCTGGTTCTAACCAGACTCATGTCTGCCCCATTCAAGCCGTTAGCAGCCTGCTCCCTACTATACCTGTCCTGGAAGACAGCTGTCCTCGTAGCCATTGCATCGGCTAGACGAGTCTCCGAGCTTTGAGCTCTCACGGTGGACCCACCATATACTGTGTTTCACAAGGACAAGGTGCAGTTGCGACCACACCCGGCGTTCCTTCCTAAAGTGGTTTCGACCTTTCATGTAAACCAGGATATCTTCCTTCCGGTCTTCTTCCCGAAGCCACATTCATCACGACGGGAGCAACAATTGCACTCCCTAGACATCCGTAGAGCACTCGCATTTTATATCGAGTGCACAAAACCCTTTCGTAAAACGCCCCAACTCTTGGTCGCGGTGGCAGACTGAATGAAGGGCCTACCTGTCTCTTCCCAGAGGATCTCATCTTGGGTGAAGGCGTGCATCCGTACTTGTTATGACTTGGTTCATGTTCCCTTGAGCCACCTCACCGCTCATTCTACCACTGCTCAAGCTTCATCTGCTGCCTTCCTGGCTCATGTAGCCATCCAGAAGATATGTCGCGCAGCTACTTGGTTCTCAGTCCACACCTTTGCCTCTCATTACGCTCTGGTTCAACAGACCAGAGATGATGCAGCCATTGGCTCAGTAGTTTTGTATTCTGCAGCATCTCACTCCGACCCCACCGCCTTGTTAAGGCTCGGGAATCACCTAATTGGAATCAATATGAGCAAGCACTCGAAGAAGAAAAGACGGTTACTCACCTTTGTAACTGTTCTTCGAGATGAGTTGCTCATCTCCATTCAAAACCCGCCCTCCTTCCCCTCTATCGGAGCAGCCAGCAAGAAGGAACTGAAGGGCCGTTGGGTCGACAGAGATATATATCCAGCGCCATAGCGGCGCCACTCCAGGGGGCACCCAGCCGACCCACTGAGTGTTGCTAGGGTAAAAATCTTCCGACGAACATGCACGCAGCGCACGCACACCTAATTGGAATGGATATGAGCAACACATCTCAAAGAACAACAGTTACAAAGGTGAGTAACCATCTTTTATGGAGAATGAACTAGTCCTTTTTAACTCTTGAGATGGACCCTCTGGGTCATGAGTTAGATGCATTTGTGAAGTACTATTGCTGCACTGTGGCTGCCCATCCTGCACCTACTTCCAGTCTGTAAATACATCACTTTCATCCAATACTTGAGTAACCTTTAACATTTTAATAAGAGTGACTTGAGTGTACAGAGTATAATTACATTGCTGTGAAGGAGTCACTCAGTGACTGCATTAGAGCCTATCAGTCAGTCAGTCCATCAGAGACTGTCTCTGCTGTGTGAGTCAGATCCATTTTTCGTTTTCTGATACAGTAAGTGCCTCATACGTAGAACATTAGTACGTTTTGATTTATAATACTACTGCTACTTTGTGCTTACGTAGCGTCTGTATCAGAAGCTGTCAAAGCTCCAGTATTTGCATATATTATAAATGATCATTTACTAAATTGCTTTATAAAAATATGAATACCCTTGCTTCTGTCAGCTTGACTTATCATGGGTGTTGACTTCTAAATCCACAGGGTAGCAAAAGATGCTTAGCTTCATAGGTTTCAAAGCCATAACAGTTTGAGGTGACACTTCTGACAGGTGAAAACTAATAGATGCTCATCCATTTATGATGATATAAAGTGTTACTAATTATGGATTTATAATTTGTCGCTGCTATTTAGGAGGTTTCAAATTTTCAAAATATATGGGCTGTACCAGGAGTTCAGTTTAATTTTTTGCTGGATGGTCTTCCACACATTCAAATGGAGAAATACTCCAAAATTTGGGAACGGGACAATTGAAATCAAATAGTTTAAAGGAAATACTGAATTTTGTCCACCTGCCCCTCCAAATAACTATCACTTTTAACTTTGGAAAAGCAATAACCTTTTCATAATTAAGGTGGAGACTTGCTTCCCATAATAACACTGTTTTTTTTGTTAACCCATTCTACCTCCCTTCCCCACATACACACTTTCAGAATTCACTAAAGGTAATTTCCATTTCAAATTCTGCATACCCTCTCTCTGGTTGGAAGACCATTTTTTGTCCACATTTACTTTAGTCCAGATGAACTATTTTTGCAACGTAGGTCTCGGTGGAAATAAGTATTAATCATGTTTTGAAAATTCTTCTAATGTTTTTCTGCAGCAACTTATCTCAAAAGCTGCTTGTCCTGGAATATTCAGACAAGACTTATTTGACAGCTTTTGGCAAGCTCCAGAGTACAAGACCCATTTTGAGATGAAGAAGGCATATTTAGGAAGTTATTAACAGCATGTGTTCTATCTCTGGCAGACTATAAAAGAGAGACCAAAGCTGTCAATCGAGAAGCTTCAAAATGTAAACCAGTTGCTGTGCAGCTTTGTTACTGTTTACAGTCTAGACATACTTAAACAGGGAGAAGATTTCTGATAGAGGGCTCTGCAGTCTAGCATGCAAAGTCATAACAATATCCAGTGGCTGGAAACTGAGGCTATATGCAGACTGGAAATAAGGTATAAATTATAAATAGTAAGTCCAGTTCACTATTGGAGCAATTTAGCAGGGGAATGGATGGATTTGCCGTCCCTTTTAAATCTTTATGAGAGGATAGGATGTCTATCTAAAAGATATGCTTTAGCTCAACCAAAAGTAATGAGTTAAATGCAGGAGTCACTGGATGAGATTTGTGGCCCATGTGATGCAGGAGGTCAGACTAGATGATCATAGTAGCCCTCCTGACCTTTTGAATTGTAGACCTCCTGAATCTGTGAATTTCCATGTTTTTGAACAGTTCTGTAGAGTTTAACAATAACTGGTTTTTCAATTATTGTGTTTTTATAACTACAATGCTCCTAAGAGGATTTTTATCCTCAGCCTTTTTACCCTCATACGTACTTTCAACTTCTGGTCCAGGCAAGCAGGCTTATCACATGGTGATGTCCCTCCTGCCTCCAGCTTCTCAGGATATGTCTACCCTGGAAATGCTACACTGCCACAGCTGCTCTGCTGTGCTGTAGACACTCACTACAGCTATGGAGAGGTTTCTTTCATTGATGTAATAAGTGCACCTCTCCGAGAGGCAGTAGCTAGGTTCATGGAAGAATTCTTCCGTTGACCTAATGGTTTCTACATCTGAGCTTAGGTCAGCTTATCTAAATTGCATAGTGAGTGAAATTTTTCACAGCCTGGAGCTATGTAGGTAAGCCTGTAGTGTAGACTAAGGGTATGTCTACAGTATGAAATTAGGTTGAATTTATAGAAGTTGTTTTTTTAGAAATCATTTTTATATAGTCGATTGTGCATGTCCCCCCACACAAAATGCTCTAAGTGTATTAACTCAGTGGACTGCGTCCACAGTACCAAGGCTAGCATCAACTTCCAGAGCGTTGCACAGTGGGTAGCTATCCCACAGTCTCCGCCAGCCATTGGAATTCTGGGTTGAGAGCCCAATGCCTGATGGGGCAAAGGCAGTGTCACGGGTGGTTCTGGGTACATGTTGTCAGGCCCCCGTCTCCCTTCCTCCCTCCCTCCCTCCCTGAAAGCAATGTCAGACAATCGTTTTGCGCCTTTTTTCCTGGGTTACCTGTGCAGATGCCATACCATGGCAAGCATGGAGCCCGTTCAGCTCACTGTCACCGTACATCTCCTGAGTGCTGGCAGACGTGGGACTGCATTGCTACACAGCGGCAGCTCATTGCCTTTTGGCAGCAGATGGTGCATTACCACTGGTAGCCATCGTCGTCATATTCGTGGGTGCTCTTTTAGCCAACCTCGGTGAGGTCGGTCTGGGGTGCCTGGGCAGACATGGGAGTGACTCAGCCAGGTCATTCCCCAGTTGTATTGCACTGTCTTCTGGCAAGCACCGAGGAGATGACTGTCTAGCAGTCATAATGCAGCATCTTCTGCCAAGCACTCAGGAGATGATGATGGCTAGCAGTCGTACTGCACCATCTGCTGCCAGCCTAAGATGTATAAGATAGATGGAGTGGATCAAAACGAGAAATAGACCAGATTTGTTTTGTATTCATTTGCTCCCTCCTCCCTCCAAGAAATCAATGGCCTGTTAAACCCAGGGTTTTAGTTCAGTCCTCGAGGGAGGCATTCTGTGTGACAGTTGTGTTTCTCCTTGATGCAAAGCCACCCACTTTGTTGATTTTAATTCCCTGTAAGCCATGTTGTCAGTCGCCCCTCCCTCTGTCAGAGCGACAGACAATCGCATCACACCTTTTTTCAGAGCAGATGCCATAGCACTGAGAACATGGAGCCCGCTCAGATCACCGCAGCAATTATGAGCACTGTAAACACTGTACGCATAATAGTGCATTATATTCAGAACCAGAACCTGCAAAAGTGAAACCAGGCAAGGAGGCAACAACGGCGCGGTAACGAGAGTGATGAGGACGTAGGCATGGACATAGATTTTTCACAGAGTACAGGCCCCGGCAGTGTGCACATCATGGTGTTAATAGGGCAGGTTCATGCCATGGAATGCCGATTCTGGGCCCAGGAAACAAGCACAGACTGGTGGGACTGCACAGTGTTGCAGGTCTGGGACGATTCCCAGTGGCTGCGAAACTTTCGCATGCGTAAGGGCACTTTCATGGAACTTTGTGACTTACTTTCCCCTGCCCTGAAGTGCAAGAAGAGCAGCCTTCACAGTTGAGAAGCGAGTGGAGATAGCCCTGTGGAAGCTTGGAATGTCAAACAACTGCCGGTCAGTCGGGCATCAATTTAGAGTGGGCAAATCTACTGTGGGGGCTGCTGTGATCGAAGTAGCCAACGCAATCAAAGAGCTGCTGCTATCAAGGGTAGTGACTCTGGGAAATGTGCAGGCTATAGTGGATGGCTTTGCTGCAATGGGATTCTATAACTGTGGTGGGGTGATAGACGGAACCCATATCCCTATCTTGGCACTGGAGCACCAAGTCAGCAAGAACATAAACCAAAAGGGGTACTTTTCAATGATGCTGAAGCACTGATGGATCACAAGGGACATTTCACTGACATCAATGTAGGATGGCCGGGAAAGGTGTATGACGCTCACATCTTCAGGAACTCTGGTCTGTTTCAAAAGCTGCAGTAAGAGACTTTGTTCCCAGACCAGAAATAACCGTTGCAGATGTTGAAATGCCGATAGTTATCCTTGGGAACCCAGCCTACCCCTTTATACCATGGCTCATGAAGCCATACACAGACAGCCTGGACAGTAGTCAGGAGCTGTTCAACTATACGGTAAACCTTGCTGTTAACATGTGCTTTCATTGCAAGATTGCATTTTGATGGCTTCACCCCTCTCCCCACCGAGTGGCTAACGGAATATTTCTGTTCAGCCATAGGCAAACAGCCCAGCAGGAATGGGCACCTCTGAATGTCCGCTTAATAAAACCACCCTATTTCAACCAAGTGACCATGAATGATATCACTCTCCTGAGAATAACACAGAGAGATAAAGAACGGATGTTGTTTGAATGCCAGCAAACACCAGGATCATATACTGCAAAGCTTTGTTCTGCAATGATTCCCAGCTACGTGCTACTTGCCAGGTGTGGTGAAGTGTCCTACCATGGAGGATGGAATAAGGCTGCCTTCCCCAGAAACCTTTTGCAAAGGCTTTGGGAGTATATCCAGGAGAGCTTTATGGAGATGTCCCTGGAGGATTTCCGCTCCATCCCCAGACACGTTAACAGACTTTTCCAGTAGCTGTACTGGCTGCGAATGCCAGGATAAATGAATCATTAAACACGCTTGCTGTTAAACCGTGTGTAATATTTACAAAGGTACACTCACCAAAGGTCCCTTCTCTGCCTACAGTGTCCGGGAGCCCGCCTTGGGTGGGTTAGGGGGTTACTGGCTCCAGGTCCAGGGTGAGAAACAAATCCTGGCTGTCGGGGGAATCAGATTCTCCGCTTCCTTCCTGTGAGCTATCTTCAACATCCTCATCAAAATCTTCCTCGTCCCCAAAACCCACTTCCATGCTGCGTTCTACTCCACTGATGGAGTCAAAGCACAGGGTTGGGGTACTGGTGGCTGCACCCCCTAGAATGGCATGGAGCTCATCATAGAAGCGGCATGTTTGGGACTGTGACCTGGAGCGGCCGTTTGCCTCTCTGATTTTTTGGTAGGCTTGCCTGAGCGCCTTAATTTTCACACGGCACTGCCGCCAGTCCCTGTTAGAGTCTCTGTCGTTCATGCCCTTGGAGACTTTCAAATGTTTTGGCATTTTGTTTACTGGAACGGAGTTCAGCTAGCACAGATCCTATATCTCTCGTTTGGTCCATGCTGGAGCTCTTTTGCGATTCTGGGACTTCATGGTCACCTCTGCTGATGAGCTCTGCATGGTCACCTGTGCTGATCAGCTTGCAACGCTGGCCAAACAGCAAATGAAATTCACAAGTTCACGGGACTTTTCTTGTCTACCTGGCCAGTGCATCTGAGTTGAGAGCACTGTCCAGAGCGGTCACAATGGAGCACTCTGGGATAGCTCCTGGAGGATAATACCATCAAATGGTATGATGGGATAGCCTAATTTTGGCAATTAATTGATCTTTGATTATTAGCAGGTAAATAGGCCCAATGGTCTGTGATGGGATGTTAGATGGGGTGGGATCTGAGTTGCTACAGAGGATTCTTTCCTGGGTGCTGGCTGGTGAATCTTGCCCACATGCTCAGTGTTTAACTGATTGCCATATCTGGGGCCGGGAAGGAATTTTCCTCCAGGACGGATTGGCAGAGGCCCTGGAGGTTTTTCGCCTTCCTCTGCAGCATGGGGCCTGGGTCACTTGCTGGAGGATTCTCTGCACCTTGAGGTCTTTAAACAACAATTTGAGGACTTCAGTAACTCAGACAAAGGTTAAGGGTTTGTACAGGAGTGGGTGGTGAGATTCTATGGCCTGCGTTGTGCAGGAGGTCAGACTAGAGGACCATAATGGTCCCTTCTGACCTTAAGTTTATGAATCTATGAATTGCGTCCACATTACCCCAAATTTGACCCAGCAAGGCCGATTTCAGCACTAAATCCACCTCCAACGAGGGAATAAAGAAATCGATTTAAAGAGCCCTTCAAGTCGAAAAAAGGGCTTCATCATGTGGACAGGTGCAGGGTTAAATCGAGGTAACGCTGCTAAATTTGACCTAAAATCATAGTGTAGACCAGGCTTATGTGTGAATCACATAAGAATGACCTAAATTGCATAAATACTTCCCTACATTACTTCCTGTGTAAACAATTACTGTAGTTGGCCCAAGGAGTTATGTGACGGTTAGTAGAAGAGAGGAAGTCAACATTATGAAAAAGTTTGAAAACCTCAGAGCTACTGAGTATGTTGAATTCCTAATTGAGCACTTCACTGTTTCCTTCTCCCTTCCTTATACGATTTTGTGTTTTGTCATGAAGTTACATAAAATCACAAACTGCTGTTTCAAAAAGCCATTTTTATATTTCTGATATTTTCCCCCCTGTGAATATTACTTTAAAAAATATGATATAAGAAAAGGGATGTTTTCAGTCTGCAACACACGCTGACAATGTCTCAGGGAAAAATTAAGAAGGTGTAACCTTGTGTTCCAAGATTGTCCCTTCAGATGCTCTGGACAGAAAAGTGAAATGAGAGAATGAAAGGAGAACTAGTGAAATTGGCATTTTTAGTCAGTTTTCTATAGAAGATGGCCTTTCAACATTATAAATAACCTTTCAAATGAATCAGTTTTCAAAGGGCAGATATGAAGACTTTTGTATGCACCATATTTCAGTTTCCCAAGAAAACTGGGAAGGAAGGAGGTAAGATGTTGGTGCTACATTACTCAATGTAGGGGTGGAAACAGACTAGCTAAGCGTTTGTAACTAAGTCTCTGTTTAATTCCATCCTCCGTCCAAATAGTCATGCCATCAGTTTGCCTTTAAAATGTGCAAAGAAAACTTTTTTTACGAAATTACAAAACTGAAATTTGTGGAAAACCACAAAATTAGTTAAGTCATTAATATTTCTCTCACACATGCCCTTCCATCACAGAATTGTCAAGAACACAGGAAATATCCGAATTTTCATATTGGGATCAAGTACCTTTTCTATGAGAGAGACTCAGCTAAGCCTTACATGCTTCTGTGGTATTTCACTTTTGAACTGTACCATGTTCCCTCATTAATTTGGATTCAGTGTAGCATCTGCCTTGCTTATATAGATTTTTAAGAAAATATTTGCCCCATACAAACAATACTTGCTACTGGATGCCTAGATAATTGGAATTTTCTTCTCTGTTGGGCCTTGATATCACTTTTTCTTCTTCACTTGCTGGCTGGGATCCTATTCTTTGCTTTGCTGATTTAGTGGCTTTTGTTTGGTTGGTTTGGTTTTAGTCCATTGTCAGCAAGTGGCCCAGCTCAGTCCTCCCTCCTCTTCGTTGCAGAGAGGCAGTTTGTAATTGGGACCAATAATAATGCAGTTGTTAGGAATGGGATAGGTTAATTAAAATGAAAAACAGGTTTACTCTGAGTGATAGATAAAGAGATCCTGTCTCTTTCAAGGATGCCGTTTGATCAGTACATCAGCCTGATCTCTGAAGACAAAGACATTTTTGATTTGTTGGGTCCAGGAGTCCCCCACTTATCAGGACTTGTCTTGGCTTGTGCATGTGTAAACCTGTAAAATAGCATTTTGTGCAGAATAAATCATATGCCAAAAATCCTGTATAGTTAAATCTGACCCTTTCCTCTGTTGTAAAGTCACAATGCTGCAAGTCCACTTTGTAGTGCTGCAGGACAGCCTTAGTGTCTGGCCAGTGCAGAGTTGTTACGCGCTCTTTTTTTGTAAATAAACTGAATCCATTATAGTGGATCACTTATATCAATTATAGTGTAGATGGCTCCTATGAACCCCCAGCATAGCTCATTTCTACTGACCCTCTTATTTGCCCCGTTGAAAGAGAGCTATTAACTAGGGAGGCTATCGTCCAGCGGAACTTCTGATTGCTGCTTCTCATTCTGATGAAGAGGAGCTGTTCTAATATCCTTAATGCTGCTGTTGGCAGTCAGAAACAGATTCCATTATTGTTGATCAATGCAGCCGCCATGCAGGAGGAGGGGAAAGGGGAGGGGTGAGAGCTTCCTATTCACAGATTTATCAACCTGCGATTGCATCAACAAATGCATTGTGAGAAAGCCTGGGATGCTGTTATAATAGCTGAAGCAGGAAGGGACTGGTGAAGAGGGGAATGCAGGTTCTCCAGCTGTGATGGGTTTTTTTAATTGCCTCTAAGATTTCTTTTCTTCACCCAAAAAGCTACTGAATTTGATTTTTGTTTAATAGGGTGATGGTGATATGTTATACGTAACTGATTAACTATTGTGCTGGCTGAAAATTAGAGCTTCTTCAGCATTAGGATCCATTTCTTTTTATTTCAATTGCCCTTATATCTTATTCTACTACTTCATCATTTTAATTACAAGCTTTCTCCCCACCCTTCCCCATTTTCTAGTATTTCTGCTTGGGCTGAAATCTGGCACAAAGAGACAAGGAACACAAATCTTCCTTACTGCCCTCTCCCTCCCAGCCTGCTTTATCAAAATGGTCTGACAGAGAATTAAGAGGGGCAGGGTCACACTTTCTGTTTCATTTTGTCAGTATAGTCAATAACTTAAGTGCTGGACTCCCAAGGCCATCAGCTCATCCCCACCCTTCCTTCCCTGCTTCGTTCAGTCATTGTGTTCTGTATGGAAAAGTTTTCTGGCTGGAGAATGAGTCTCCTATCTCCTGGTGATGTGGCTGAATGGCTGGATAGCAGCACAGAAGATGAGAAAAGCCTTCTTTCATTTCTCGGTACGGTAGGGATCTAATGATTTTTAACACTTTACTGGCAAGACTTTACTACTTGGGGATGGGGGGGTTAATTTTTTCAGTGCAGAGTTGTAAAAGGAAACCATTTAAAGCAAGCTCTGAAACGAGATGGGCGTTTTAATTGGTTGGAATCAGTTAAAATAGTTTTAACAAAATGATTTGGAAAAATGGTGAAGCAGAGTGAAGTGACACGTGTTGTATAGAAATGTTTCATCCCAACTATTACTTTTAGGTCTGTTTCTGCTTCATCAGCTGATCTCTCTCTGTTTAGTCAGCGTCTATCCATGTAGTTCAACATGCACTACAACTTTAACTTATCATCCATCTTAGAAGTAATAAGTTAAAGCAGATGGAAAAGATGGCTGTGGGTGTTTTCCCTTCATTAGAAATTTGTGCATGTTACATTAGAACTAAAATTTCAGACAGAGGATCCAGTATTCCTTAAATATTTTTTTTTAAATCTAGAAACTGAATTCCGGTTGCAGCATCACAGTGAAGTGCCAGATACTGCTTCTGTCTACTTAGGATAAGGATTTTGTTAAGCTAAGTAGGAAATGATTCATTTTAAATTTTTCCTTGCCCAGTTTCTTCCCATTACTCTTATTTATTGTCCTACCCTAAAAATTTCTTATCCCTCGTTGTTTACAGCCATCCAACAGTTGGAGCTGGCTGCCGCTTCATATTCCTTCTTAGTTATCACTAAGCCAAGCTGTAAATATTTAGATTTTAGTTCTTCTAATCTTTCCACATAAGTCATTGCCTCCTTCCTCTTCATGAGTTTTGTTGCTGTTTTTTGAATTCCTTCCAGTTTGATATTTTCCGGGTATCGAGATACCTAGAAACGTGCTGTAATTTGTATGCAGTTTCAGCTTCGACACTGTACAGAAAGGTAATATCTCCTGTCTTGGTGTTTATGCTGTGATACGTCTGCATATTGTACTGACTTGGGGAACTGGGTAAGGTTTTAATATTTTTTTTCCATGATGTGGCTGCCACCAGACTGGACAAATGAGTGAGTCTTCATCTGTGAGTCAAGCAGGCAATAGCTTATTTTAGATACTGGATTTTTGTGCCTAGTTCCTCCTCTGTCCAGCGTGCAGGCAGGCTCCCCAGGTTATTCTCCTGCCTCACTGGAAGTAGCTGCCGCAAGTTCCTTTCTACTGAGAAACCGTCTTAGTTGCAGGCCTCAACAGACCTCCAGAGCAACATAGAACATGGGAGAAAAATGGAGACTTAATCTCAGAAAAAGCAAGAGAATAAGGGCTGAAAGTGCCCCTTCTGTTCACCATCTCCCCACCACCACCATACATTGTGGCCTAAGTAGGGACAGAAGCATTTCTGAACTGGGCAGCAGTGCTCTGCTTCAGCAGCCTGGGCCCTCACCTTTCCATCCAGACCCAGAGACCATCAGGACCGCTCCCAAATCCTATCGCCTGGGTACTCAAAACAACCTCCGGGGGAAGAGGATTCAGATGGGGACTCACAAGATAAGATACTGGAGGCAGGGCTGTGGTCTCCAGCCCCCCTCATCATCAGTGTGTGGAATCCCTTCATCCACAAGCTTCAACAAGGGTATCCATTGTCTTTCATTCTGGAGTTCTCCCAGGATGGTTTGAAGAAAGGATTCTCTGCTTGCTCCCTGGGTCTTGGTTTCGGTCCTCAAGTTGTATATGTTCTTTTCCATTATAATCAGTTTGATTAAGGCAATATCTTACTTTAGGCTCCTATTAAATATCTAATTTCCCTTTGGAGCCTAAATCTAGTGCTAAATGCCTGAGATTTACACCTGTACTTACTGTTCTATACTTTCTTCCTTTCATAGAAAAAGTGGCTTTTCTAATGTTCATTACCATGGCCCTGAGACTCAGGGAAACCTCAGCCTTGGTTTGCAATTTCCCCATCATGAAAGAAAATAGTTTGCTCAATGTTTCATAGTTTGTATGTGGCCTCAATTTTCTGTCTTAATCATGAGATAGCACTTCCCAAATTCTGCCCAATCCCAAATCCAGACTCAGGCTTCAGTGGCATCCCTGGACACCTGCTGAACATGTGAGGCCTATTTTTCCCTAATCAAACCCTTCTGTAGGTTCAGACCCCACCCATGTCAGGCTGGGTGGCAGCTGCAGACCCTAAACCCGAACCCTCTGAGACCAGGTGGCAGCTCTGGACCCTGTGGGTCTGGGTAGCAGCCCCAGACCCCATGGAGCTAGGCAGCTTCTTGTAAGTATGTGAGCACCATTTTGGTAACAAGAACACCTGCTGTCATTTTCCATTTTCAAACTTCTCTATCTTGGGAATGTGATCACCTGTTTTAAAATACTCAGTAGTTGGCTTGGAAGCTAGGGTGACCAGGTGTCCAGTTTTCGACCGGAACACCGGGTTGAAAAGGGACCCTGGTGGCTGTGGTCAGCACCGCCAACTGGGCCGTTAAAGGTCGGGTCAGTGGTGCTGCATCACAAAGCCAGGCTAGTCCCTACCTGTCCTGGCTGGCACCACACCATGCCCTGGAAGTGGCCAGTAGATCCGACTCCTAGGCGAGAGTCACAGGGCTCCATGCGTTGGCCCCACTCTGAGCACTGGCTCCACACTCCCATTGGCCTGGAACTGGCCAATGAGAGCTTGGGGGGTGCAGTGCCGGTGGGCGAGAGTGGCGCATGGAGCCTCCTGGCCCCCCACCTAGGAGTTGGACCTGCTGCTGGCTGCTTCCAGGGCATTGCGTGGTCCGCAGTGCCAGGAAAGGCAGGAAGCCTGCCTTAGCGTCCCCCACCCACCCCATCCCGCTGCACTGCTGACCGGGAGCTGCCAGAGGTAAGCCCGTGTCCCAGCCCTGAGCCCCCACTCCAATCTGGAGTCCCCTCCTCCACCTCAAACCCCTCATCCCCAGCCCCATTCCAGAGCCCTCACCCCCTCTTGCACTCTAACCTATGCCTCAACCTGCAGCCCCCTCCCACACTCCAAATCCCTTGGCCCCAGCCTGGAGCCCTCTCCTGCACCACAAACCCCTTATCTGTAGCCCCACCCCAGAGCCCAAACCCCCAGCTGGAGCCCTCATGCCCTCCCGCACCCCAACTCCTTGCCCCAACCTGAAGTCCTCTCCCGCACCCTGAAGCCCTCATTTCTGGACCCGCCCCAGAGCCCTCACCCCTTCCCGTACCCCAACCCTCCTGCCGCAGTGCAGTGAAAGTGAGTGAGGGCGGGGGAGAGCGAGCCACCAAAGGAGGGGGAATGTAGTGAGTGAGGGGCAGGGCCTCAGGAAGGGGCGGGACTAGGATGTTCAGTTTTGTGCAACTAGAAAGTTGGCAATCCTATCAGAAGCCTTTGATTCTTGCTGTTATCCAGTAATTGGTTGGTGATGGGAAGCTGTAGCAAATGCTCTCACAGTGTTTCCTTCCTTTTCTTTACTTACCCAAAGTATTTCACTTTTACACTTTTCATTATCAAACTCACCCCATCTCATGTCTTACTTTTTATCTTTCCTGTCTAGACTGTACCTATCAATATTCACTTTGTGGTTGTAGGAATCACCACAGCAAGGTTCAGTTTTGCCCACTAAGTTATACATCGTGGAGCTCTTATTCTCTTATGTTTTATTCAGAGCAAGAGTTTTTGGTGAACCTAGTGCAAATTACGTTTGTTCTGGCTGGCTTCTAATTCTAGTTTTTAACCAAAGGAATTAATTAAACCTGTATAACAGGTCTTTAAACTAGGCCCCACAATTCTAATTCTCCCCAAGTGGGCAAATCCAAAGGGATGATGCTTATTCCAAGGTAAAGCCTTAAACTTTTCACATTTTCACATGCAATTTTCTTTTTCATAAGACGAAAACCTCATATTATGCAATAGAGGTTTGAAAAATCCTATTCAGTCACATCTCATCTTTTCCTTCAAGCTCCTTTTGCATGTTTGGTAACACTCTCCCTCCTTCTGCTTCTTATTCCTCCCTCTCATGCTTTTGTCCTTTCCTTTTTTTTTTTCTGCTCTCTTACCCTTTAACATCTTCACTTTGGTAGGCATCATCACCAGAAGAAGAACCACAATTAGGAACTGGCTGTCTGCAACAGGATTGTTGCTTGAACAGTCTGAGAGGGACAAAAAGGACAGTGAGGCAAAAATACGCAGTTCTGTCTTGTCTGAATCGCAAATGCCATGACATTGAATATGAACGCTGTACTAATGAATCATAAATTACTTTGAGAGTGTTAATTGTTTTATTCTGACTTGTTGAAATTTAATTGATTTTTAAAGGGGTTTTAAAATGAATTTGATTCCCTCTTTAATAGTTAACAGTACAGTGGTCTGTTCATACAGGAGGTATTTGAATTATCCCCCTAATTGAGGGATCCCATTGGTTGAACATTCACTCTTGTGTGTGTGTGTGTGTGTGTATATATATATATATATATATGTATATATATATATGGAGGGAGAGAGAGGGAGAATCATAGAATATCAGAGCTGGAAGGGTCCTCAGGAAGTCATCTAGTCCAACCCCCTGTTCAAAGAAGGACCAGTCTCCAACTAAACCCCCCAAATGGCCCCCTCAAGGATTGAACTCACAACCCCGGGTTTAGCAGGCCAATGCTCAAACCACTGAGCTATCCCTCCCCCGCTCCCCGTGTGTTTTTTTATATATGTATACACTCACACACTGTGTGTGTGTGTGTGTAAGTAAAAAATAAACTAAAGGAGGGATCGGGTCCTCCTTTTGTTTATTACACGCACTTATTCTGCCTTGTCTTAAATAAGATTGTAAATTCCTCATGACAGGACACTGTTTTACTCTCTTTGTACAGCACCTAGTGTAATGGTGCCTTGATCCTGATTTGAGACTCTAGATATTACCACAATGGAAATGTACAGTAATGTATCCTCACAGGACGAATTCCCTAAGACAGCATAACTAGTAAGGTGACTGTTTAAAGTTCTCTGCTTGCTTTGATAACTATAAAATGTAAAAAGGCTGAGAACTCATATTTCTTTAAGCCGTAATTCCTATTGTTGCTAAGGTTTAATGGTATGGAAGGGGAGCCATCTTTACAGCATAAAAACTAAACTAAAATAAAATTACTGGAGTTTACGTGTGGCTGAATCACTAATTGCATGGCTAAAAATCAGCGCTGTCTATTAATCTCCGTTAACTTGCGGGATTAACTAAAAAAAATAATTGTAATTAAAAAATCACAATTAATTGCAGTTTTAATCACACGGTTAAACAATAGAATAGCAATTGAAATTTATTAAATATTTTCGATGTTTTTCTACATTTTCATATATATTCTGTGTTGTAATTGAAACAAAGTGTACATTCTTCTTGATTACAAATATTTGCACTGTAAAAGATAAACAAAAGAAATAGTATTTTTCAGTTCACCTCATACAAGTACTGTAGTGCAATGCCTGTGTGTAAAAGTGTAACTTACAAATGTAGATTTTTTTTGTTACATAACTGCATTCAAAAACAAAACAATGTAAAACTTCAGAGCCTACAAGTCCACTCAGTCCTGCTTCTTGTTCAGCCAATCAGTAAGACAAACAAAAGTTTGTTTACATTTACAGGAGATAATGCTGCCCTCTTCTTATTTACAATGTCACCAGAAAGTGAAAACAGACATTTGCGTGGCACTTCTGTAGCTGGCAGTGCAAGGTATTTACGTGCCAGATATACTTCGTGTTTCAGCCACCGTTCCAGAGGACATGTTTCCATGCTGATGACACTCGTTAAAAACTAATGCATGAATTTTCTTGGTACATGCAAGTTAATAAATAAAACGGTTGTGTCTTGGAAAAAAGCAGCATTTGTGAAGATCTTGAGAGCTAGCTATGCTACACCTGGATATCGAATACATTCTTCCACGTGTCAAAGTCTCCCTTGAAGATCAGAGCCAGGGTGCAGTAATAAATTTCATAATGCCTCCATGCTACCAAGCCATTCCATTTTTTTAATTATCATAGGAATAGAGAAATTTCCAGACTGCATCAGACTCATGTAGTCCAGTATCCCATCTCTAACAGTGACCAGCGTCAGATGCTTTAGAACAGGGGTCGGCAACCTTTCAGCAGTGGTGTGCTGAGTC
Source organism: Chelonoidis abingdonii (assembly GCF_003597395.2). NCBI lineage: Eukaryota > Metazoa > Chordata > Testudines > Testudinidae > Chelonoidis > Chelonoidis abingdonii. Next base: position 59,301,502 of record NC_133775.1, on the reverse strand, counting down.
TTCATTTATTCACTCTAATTTAAGGTTTTGCATGCCAGTAATACATTTTAACGTTTTTAGGTCTCTTTCTATAAGTCTATAATATGTAACTAAACTATTGGTGTATGTAAAGTAAATAAGGTTTTTAAAATGTTTAAGAAGCTTCATTTAAAATTAAATTAAAATGCAGAGCCCCCCAGACCAGTGGCCAGGACCCAGGCAGTGTGAGTGCCACTGAAAATCAGCTTGCGTGCCGCAGGTTGCCTATCCCTGCTTTAGAAGAATGCATAAGTACATCACACTTGTCGGATGTGAGATAATCTGTCTCCAAAAATTAGATCTCATCGTGATCTCTGCTAATTAGAGATTTAAACCCTAAAGCATGTGGTTTAATATCCATTCAATAATTTTTCATAGCAATAACAATTAGAACTCTGGATTTCTCATTAGCCCTATAAATGTCTACTCTCCTTTTGAAACCTTTTAAATTATTGGCCTCATTTTCCTATGGCAGTGGGTTCGACTGTCTAATTGCATAGTTTGAGGAAGAAATATTTTCTTTTATTGACTTTGAATTTTCCACCTGCTAATTTCTAAGATAAACAATATCAATCTTTTTAATTTCTCTTCATATGATTTTCCATGTCCCTAGTCATTCTCATTACCCTTCCCTGAACCTGACTAATTATCCTTTTTGAGAGTGACCAGTACTGCACACAGTATTCCAGCCAAGTCAAAGATATTCATTTCATCTGCTCCATGCTGGAAAAAGGCCTTGGTAGCAGGGTGCAAGGGTCCACAAAGGCAAGGATTCAAGTTACAAGAGGCTGGAAACAACAAGCTGCTGTACTGGAAACCCAGAAATGTGTGGGTCATTGCTCCCTCATTGGAGGGAGCTGAGGCCAGCATTTGTGGCCATGATGACTGGATTCAATGGAGAAGGATGCCTACCATCTGCCATACCAGTGCCCCCTGCTGAACACTTAATGAAGTGACAGTGGTGTCTGTCTTGAAATAAACCATTCTCCTGCCATACTGGCCAAAAGAATGAGTAATTGCTTATTACAGTGGGAAGAGGGCATTGCCGGTGTGAAGAAGTGAAAAGGGAGCTATATGTGTAGATCTGGTTTCACAGGCATCTGTCATTTCTGAGTAATTGCCTCAACTAGTTTGCAGCTGACTAATTTTATTTAACACAGATAAATGAGGCGATGAATTAAAAGCACCCCACAGAAATGTTTACAACTTGTTTTTAAAGATTGAAAGGGGGGAAATCCGTTTATTTTTCAGAGATTGAGAGAATAGATGAAAAGGTTTCAGCCTGTTATTTATCCACAGAGACACTGCGGTTTGTCTGTAGTCTTGGCCCCAGAAAGTGAGCCATGCAGAGAACGATTGTAATTTAATACTGAGACCATGAAAGGTGCATTGATTTTACAGCAGGTGAAAACAATGCAATAGTAGTATGTAGCATATGTCGGGGGAGACAGCCATCTAATATTGGCCTAGCAGCAACAGTATAGATTTTCCACCTAACTCAGCAGAAATGCTTCTTAAGGGCACAGTGGTTGCATCGCTTCCAGTTTGTAGGCTTGGAATTAGAAGTAACTGGGCTAATTTTACATTTTGCTAGGGACTGATCCAGCAGGTTGCTAATCTGCTCCTGCTGATATTTTTTGTTGTGTTACTAATTGATTGCAAGCATCTCCTCTGGATATTTGCTCCTTCTTTCCTCACTTAATAGACTTTTTTGAATCTTCTGAGCATGGAAGAAACTCATTTCATGCAGGAATCCCTACATCTTTTATCTACAGATAACTTGCTTTGCTGCTACATGGGTATCAGGGCTGGGCATAGATTCTCCTCAGCTCTCCTTTGGTTTAATCTTATTTCTCCCTATAACTCCCTGTCCTGGGAAAGGACCACCTATTGTCAAAATGTTAGGGAATTGAGTCTTCTGTTTTCATTCATGACTCAGCAAAATCAGCACTGTATTAAATTACTTGGGATGCTTTGATGATGTGAAATGATTTCCTGTGTGTGTATTGGAGAAAGCCAAAGCCATTACATTAGTTGATGCTCTTTGATTTGAGGTAAAGGAGCTCATTTTGGCCCCATGTTCCAAATGCATAGATTGCTTCCATTTCCTTCAATTACATTTCCACCAAAAATTTGATTATTGAAATATATTTGATATGGCTACCTCTCTGAGTACTTATGCCAGGAGAAGTTCTATGCTACGTGCTGCAGGCTGTATCTACCTAAGGTATGGCTACACTGAAAGTAGAAACCTGCAGCTGGCCTGTGCCAGCTGACTTGGGCTCAAGCTAAGGAGTTGTTTAATTGTGGTGTAGACTTTCAGGCCTGGGCTGGAGCCCAGGCTCTAGGACCCTACGAAGGGGAGAGTCCCAGAGCTCAGGATGCAGCCTGTGCCCTAAAGTCTACACTGCAATTAAATAGCCTCTTAGCTCGAACCCCGTGAACCCAAGTCAGCTGCCACAGGCCAGCCACAGGTGTCTAATTGCAGTGTAGACATACCATAAGCTTTTGGCTTTTTTCCCTCCCCTCTTTTTTGGGGGGGTGGGGCAGGGGGAGATGGTGAAGATAGTAGAAATCTTTGCTTCTCCTTTCCTCACTTAATATACTTAATAGAAGAAAGTAGAAACTAGCAAAGTATCCTGAGAGTGGGATTGACCATTGTTCAATCCTTGGTCTAGCACTGGCCCCTCTCTAGGCATTCTGTTGTCTAAAGGTATCCTGTCAAGCAGAGATCATCAAGTTCCAAAACCAGGAAACGTCTGGTGCCCCATAGGTTATGAAGGGAATTGTCCAGTGCTAATCATCAGCCTGTGGAGAAATCTCACTGAAAGCTAAGGGTCTTTCTGTTGCAAGCTTAGACAGATTGATTAATTTATTCTGTGTGAGTGGAGCTGTTTGCATCAGCTTCATGATTTTGGACTAAATGCTGTGCCCTGCCCATTTACCAATGTTAGTTGGTGGTCACTGTTCAACTTTCTGTGTAGCTAATTTTGGAAGCTGTTCTCCGTGTTAGCAGTTCTTTAATCTTTGATGCTTAAAGGCAAGCTGAGCGACTTATATTTCTTTTAAAAGAAAAAGCCTACAGTAGAGGGATTACTACTTTTGCAGCAAGATCCTATTTTCTTAACCTATCAGTCGGTATGATGTTAAATTTTGGTTTTCTCCTTCAAGACTTCTTGAGCAAGATCTACTATAATATGGATAAAATAATCCGATTGGCAAGGGCATCACAGGTAATGTTTTGCTTGGAGAAGGCATGTGTGTGTGTGTTCGGGGGGTGGGGGGGTCTCGATGGTTTTTGTTTAAGAAATCCTTTTTCTCTTGGCAGCAGCTGGCTGTAAATTTCAGTAAACCTTTGTTGTTGCTGTGACTCAAGATATATAGTGAAATTTTCTGTAGCTGAGGGGAGCCTGCAGTTGGGCGTCTGTTAATAGCCTGAAAGTAACTAATGAGGATGTGCAGTCGGAACGATTGATTGAATAGCTGCAGTCCTGTGTGAGTCCTTTCTCGCTCTCTCTGCAAGCTGTAAAGAGGGAGGGGGAAGAGAGAGAAAACCAGCTTTCTCTTAAGTGGAAGTAGAACGGATCCCAAGGGCCAGGAGGCCAGAAATGGAAGTTTTAAGCTGCATCTATCTTTTGAAAGGAAAACGGCAGAAGTCAAAATGTCAGTCTCCGAAGTCACAGTTTACTCCTTTTCTTTAAGATCCAGAAGATAACAATGGACTTTTTCTAAGGATGTGGTTTTTCATATCCTATTGAGAATGTCTTGTTTATGAAGCTGGATTCCTGTAAGTCTAGTATTTGAACTGGAAATGGGCAGCAGTTGTGATAAAGGTATTAATATGTGTGTCTGTGTGTGTGATTTTTATAATGTGCATGCTGTATAAATCTATAAAATCAGATACGAGCACATCTTCTGTATAGATTTGAGCTTGCACAATCTGCCTGCATGGTTTTAGGAAGCCAAAGTCATATCTTACTAAGGTCATATTGCCAGAACAAGGAGAAACTGACCTATTTTTGTATCTGCTGAGATATATATGTAGTTTTATCCAGGTAACTATGAATCTTTTCATGGTCTCAAAGTTTGAGCTAGCAGCAGGGTCACATTATCTGCATGAGACTGAACTTTGACCTTTGTCAAATTATGTTCAACATAGGATAAAATCATGATCTCCCTCTGTCAGATTTTATTTGGCAATGTTAACTACTACATTGCTGATTGTAAAAAGAATAGTTGAAAGTTCTCTGAGTTGTAAGTAGCAGGTGTACAAGGTAGCAATACATACAGGTATTGAGCTTCACCAATGTGTTTAATCATAACTGCCTATTGCCTATAAGATCAAATCAGATTCCTAATTTTGACCTTGTTGCCAGTTGCAATATCTGTAACTTATCTTGGTAGCAAATGAGCCATATATAAATATGTAAATATAATTTGGCTGTTAGCTAATGCATCTGAAAGTTTGTGATGGCTTCTGTCCAGAGCAGGATAAAACCTGATTTTTTTTAATTCCTCTCACCCACCATCTTTTCTGTTTCTTCTCCAGAGGTCCCAGCAGAGAGGTCTCCTCGCAGAAGGAGCATCTCTGGAACCAGCACATCCGAGAAAACCAACTCCATGGATGCTTCAAACACCTCTCCTTTCAAAGTCCCAGTAAGTGCGCCTTTCCTCTGAAGGAGAGAGATCTTCCCATTGAATTGGGGGTGGAGTTTAGGCTATCCTAATAAATCTAGTACTCAGTCTGTTGATTCAGGGTGACAATTTAATAGTGCAGGTGGACGAAAGGCATGCATATCAGCTGCCATAAATGATCAGGTAACATTTTCTAGGAAACCCATCATTTACCTTTCCACAAGATTTGATCTAAAATCAGTACTCATATAGACTTTAAAACCCAACCATGGCATAGTCCTAGATACCCGTGAGATCGCTTTGTAAGCTTCACACTGGATATTTCTTTTCTTCTCCGAAAAAGAACTTTAGGTTGGTGATGGTATGTGTGTTTTCCCCATATCAGTGGAATGAATTAGGGGGTCTGAAAAGGCTAACAGTTTATTTCAAAGCTACTGAAATTGATCTCTGTGCATGTGCATTAACTGGCCTGAATTCTTCTGGTTGTTAGTTTCAATTCACCTGTTCAAGTAAGGAGTGTGAATTTTCTTGCCAACACTGGTTGGTGTACTAAAGTTGGTGTACTAAAACCTATAGCACTGGTCAAGTTAATGGTAGCTCCATCTTGGACAGTTTTCCTATCCTCTTTCAGATTAAACTATCAGTGGTAAATACAGGGAGATCACTGTCTTGGAATAGTTTATCTGTGCTCGACTCCTGCGTTTTTCTCAAAGCCTTATAATGAGACCAAAAGTTGAACTTCTGATATCTGTTGAGGGACCACCAAAATGCACTTGTCTTGTTTTAAAGACCATCTGAAGTAAATATTCATATTGAGACTATTTTGATAGTCTTAATGTGCTGTGTTCTATATGGCACTCAAAAATAGGTTTTTAGTCTAATTACAGAATGTACTGTATATACTCGATCATAAGCCAGTTCATTTATAAACCGAACACCCCCGCCCCCCCAAGATGGATAAGTAAAAATAGAAAATTTTTATAACCCATTTGTAAGCCGACCCTATAATTCACAGGTCAGCAAACTTTGGCTCCCGGGCCATCAGGATAAGCCGCTGATGGGACAAGATGGTTTGTTTACCTTGAGCGTCCACAGGCACGGAGGCAAACCTAAGTAAACAAAAGTTCCCAGCGTACCAGCTGCTTACTCTGATGAACCGGGACAGCAACTGGTGGGGAAATTTTTTGGTGGGGAGAAGCTGGGAGTTGCAGGGAGATACCCTGTGACCACCCCCACGATGACCCACCCCAGCCGGGACCCCACACTCTCGCCATCCCATCCTCAAGTACCGCCTTCCCACCTGATCTGGGATGGCCAGGGAAGAATGTCTCTGACCTGGTGGAGTGCTCCGCCAGGCTGGGCACATGTGCAGCCTGCTCGGCGGGCCAGACCGGCCAGTGCAGCCACAGCATGTTCCAGCAGGCTGGGCTGGGCGCACGGCTTGCCAGCGTGCTTCAGCGGGCACCGCCCAGCCACAGCCTGCTAACTTTGGGGCGGGGCCAAGCGCCACGGCTGCAAGCCTGCCAGCCCGAGCTGCAGCTGCTTCGGAGCAAGGCGGGAGAGCAGGGTGACCAAAGTGGAGGACTCTGGCCCAGCCTCTCTCCTTCTTGCTCTGCCTGCATCTCCCTTGCTCCCCTTCTGTTGGGATGGACTGTTCCCACCCAGGCCTCCCAGAGATTCAGGGGGCCTGGGCAAAGCATTTTGGGGGCCCCTCCATTAAAAAAAATACAATACTGTATTACTCGTGGGGCCCCTCGGGGCTCGGGCCAAATTGCCGCCACATGCTCCCCGCCAGGGGCCAACCCTGGAAAAATAAAACCTTCCACATCTCGCACAAACGCAGTTTTGAGAGAAAACTTTTCTTTAAAGTATCCTCGTTCTCAGCCATCAGCTGTGGTAAAAGGCACTAAAGCTCATTAAAAGGTTAGATAAATATTTCTGTCAGAACTTTTTTGGATCGGAAAACTAGGGGTTTTTAAAAAGCGGAAAAATTCGAGCATGTCTGCTTTCCTTCAAATTTGTTTGTTTTTGTGTAAATTGAAAAGCCTGAAAATTAGTCGCGCAAAACTGAATATGGTTTAGGTTTCAGAAGCTGTGGCCAAATATTTGCTGCTGCTGTCTTTGATTGTTTAAGAAACACTAAAAATTCTGCTTAAAAAAATCCAAAACTTTTGAACCACCTCAACTTGTGACCAAACGCCTGAGCCCACCAGTCAAGAGATTTTTCCAGGTTTCTGATTCTCTGCTGGGCTTTCTTGACTCATGTCTGTCTCCATAACTTTGGGTTCATTTAGGTTAGAACATAAGAACAGCCACACTGGTCAACCAAAGGTCCATCCAGCCCAGTATCCTGTCCTACACGACAATGGCCAATGCCAAGTGCCCCATGAGGGAGTGAACCTAAAGGTAAATGTCAAGTGATCTCTCCCCTGCCATCCATCTCCACTCTCTGACAAACAGAGGCTAGGGACACCATTCGTTCCCATCCTGGCTAATAGCCATTAATGGACTTAACTTCCATGCATTTATCTGTTTCCAGAGACTGACTCCATGGGGCCCTCATAAACTGGTGACGGTTACTGTGGGTTTGTCTTTAGTATAGCTTATGTACATGCTCCACAAACTGAGCATTTGAGCTCGTTCCAGAATCTGAGATGAGCCTATGTTGTGAAACTGACATGCTCAAAATAGCACATGCATGTGAATGAACACAGGGTGCTAAAATTAAATTAACCCAGGGCTTCTCAAACTGGGGTCGGGACCCCTGCAGGGAGTCACAAGGTTATTACTGGGGTTGTGACCTGTCAGCCTCCACTCAACCCCACTTTGCCTCCAGCATTTATAATAGTGTAAATATATTAAAAAGTGTTTTCAATATATGGGGGAGGCGGGTCACTCCAGAGGTTTGCTATGTGAAAGGTCACCAGAACAAAAAGTCTTAGAACCACTAACTAACCCCTCTGAAGCCTCAGGAATGCAGGGGAGGGGGAGGGGGTGTTCTCCCTTGGTAGGTCTGGAAAGAGGTAGGTGGTGCTAGGATATTGCTCTTCTCATGTGATCCCTCCCCCAGTGGCTAATTTTAAATGAAGCTACTCTCCCTGACATGAATCTCCTATGGCACTGAAATTGAATATAGACTATAATTGGCATTGAGAAGTAAAACGGATGGTAGCCCTAATGAAAAGCTTACAGCTTGGCTCTTCTGCAAGCCTCAAACTGCTGGATGAGCTTTAGAGTAGGGAAGGCTGTTGCCTCCCAAACAGCCTAGCCCTGCCCCTATCTGACCCCCTACTTCCTGCCCCCCAACTACCCACCCCCCTTAGAATCCCGACCCATTCTGTTCCTGGCACCCCGCTCACCCGGAGCCTCAGTTGCATCGTATACAGCAGTGTCCCTGAACAGCGGTGCGCATGTGGCTCCCGCGGAGCTCCTGAGCTGCCGCCCTGCTCAAGCACGTGGTAAGGGAGAGGCTGGCGCTCAGGAGTCCTGCCAGAGCCACAGGGCACTGCATTCAGAGACGCTGCTGGATCTGCTGAGGCTCGCGGGTTGAGGGGCGGAGTCGGGGTTCCGGGCTGTGGCAGGAGCCTCGCCCGTTCTCTTGGGGGCCCCTGCGGAGCCCGGGGCCTGGGGCAAATTGCCCCACTTGCCCCCCCTCTGGGCAGCCCTGGTCCCACCTCTACTCTCTATACCCGTTCATAAGCTGACCCCCTTCTCTGGTGCTTCCGTTTTTTACTAAAAAAAATTGGCTTATGAACGAGTATATATGGTACTTGTTACAACTTTATAAAATCTCAAAACTTGTCTATATGCAATGAACCCTTATAGTATAATCATGGGCAGCAAAGTACATATGGGTACCATGAGGATTTTTGGGAGCTTTTGTAAGTGACTCTTACTCAACCCCTCTGTATCGATAAGAAATTCCATTAGTCTTACAGATTTGACTGTATTGTGGTGGTCTGTCTCTACAGCTTATCTATAAATCACAAACAAGATTTGAAGAAGCCATGTACCAAATCACTTAATGTCAGCCTTGGTTTTTTGTTTTTTATTTCCATACCTTTCACTCTTTATGATCCTTCTCAAATGTCTTTTCTTCAGCTGCTTTGTACTGTCTGTGAAATTAGGTCATTAACACTTCAAAAGTGTTTCTTTTCACTTATGTTTTCTTCTTCAGCACTCGCCCTTCCTTCCCATGTCGTCTCACCTTTTCCAAGTTATTTTTTCTTCTAATGCTGCTTTGGGTGTTGTCTTATTTTTCCCTTTCCTCCTCGCAATTTTGATGGAGCTTTAAGAACTCTAAAGCAAAGAGGTTCAGGAAGCTGTCCACACCCTATCCTTTTGGTCATAAACAGCAAAAAGTAGCTATTGTTGCCTGTTGTGCAGCTGGTATTGTACTTCCCTGTTGTCCTGACCACCTGTGTAATGATGGGCCTGCCGTACCCTCCTGATTTGTAGATAAAAGACAAGACTACTGGCTTTTGTAGGGTTTTCTCTGCGTATTCTATCTTGTATGCTGTGGTTGTTACCCGGCCACAGTAAAGATGAGATGAGATCTGCCTGTGTTTCACACCAACTGCTGGATGTTGCAGCCCTCTAATCTCATTAGGTTAATGGCTTGCTGGTAAAAATCAGAGCATTTATGAGTAGAGCTGGGCCTGAACTAGAACTATTGAATTCAATCATCCTTCTAACTTTGTGGATTAGGTCTAGCTCTGCTTATGAATAGAAAACCCCTCCTCTATATTCTCTTGATTCATATTGTTTTTTCTGGCTCCAGGAGGGATCGATCTAATGAGTGGGGTAAATGGCGCAAGTATGGGGAAGCCTAATATCAGTGGTCTGGGAATGGAAGGTGTGGCTCTAATAGCATTAAAAGTTATTTGTGGGGTTTTCTTCATCTCAGTGGGTGCCCATTTTTAGACAGGAAGAACACAGAAATAGGAAAGCACATGTTTTTTTTCTTCAATCATTGATACCTGCACTGCACATTTGAGGGGGAAAACCAGCAACTGTGCATTGTGCTATTTCAATGATTCTTTGCTCCTGGCTTGTTGGTAGTGGGGAGAAGCAGAGCGGGCAGGGTTATGCCAAGATTTTGAAAAGAAGTTGCATTTACAGCTTTCTAAGCTTCTGTTCTTTCAGGTAAGCATTTAAAACTTTTACTCTTGATAGAATGTACTGGAAATCAATGTTCTATGCAGCTTTTTCTCTAAACTCCAAACAGTGGTATTCAAACAGAAAAAGGCGTGGACTTTCTGACTGTTAATGGGCCTTTGTCCAGTGCTTGGAGTTTTGATTTACATATGCATAATGTGAGGTAAGTGAACATTCTTTCCAAGAAAAGTTCTTTTAAATAATCTCTTCTGTGGTAGTCATTGGGAATGGTTTTATTTAAAGGGTTGGCATGTAAACTTCAGAAAATTCAGTTTCTCTGCCTCCTACATATATATTTAAAAGCATATTCTTCTATTTAAACTTACTATTCTATAATCTCAGTAATTATGCATACACATTCTTTGGTTTACCATGTCACAGTCAGCCTATGCTGAGCAATATATGGAATGTGGTAGTCTTGTTTATCTCCCACAAAAGGGAGTGAAGTAGGATTCTGCTGATATTGGCAGTGCACTGCAGAAGGGATAAGGAAAGGCTTGTGTGTAGAGATAAGAACTGTTAGTGCTTGGCCTTTTCTACATTCCCCAGCTACATTAGTGTTAGGTTACTTTGGTTTCGCCCTAGATTCAGTAGTGTTACTTCTCACTCCACAATTGCCAAATATATTTTTTGGGGGGAAGGATAGGCACAAAACATTGGGGAAAAAAACCACAACTTAAAAAAAAAATTCTAAGCATTAGTGCTGAGAAGTTAGAAAGGCTGATAGAACTTATCCACCACCGGGCCTGGTGGTAGATGAGTAGGCGAAATACCAGCTTTCCCCTCCTACACACGCACTGTGCTTTGTCAGTAAACTCAGTCTTACAGTATCACATCTCCTGCTATTTCATTATTGAGCCATTGTACAACTCTGACAGAACACCGCAGTCCCCTCCTTGCTATTCCATTTGAATTGGGGATTAGGCTAAAACATGAGAATTCCAAATTACGGAACTTCCAGAAGTGACAGGACAAAGGCGTTAGTAACCTATCGTAAAAAAAACAACAGGTCCTTAACCACCACCACCTCACCTTTTTTGGCTAGTTTTGTTGATATTACGTGACTTAATGACATACGTGGACACTTAAAAAAAAATAAAGGAAAGAAACAGACTTGATGAAACACATAAAAATGAACTAAAAAGGTCAGGGTGTAGGCTTTGAAGTAAATGAAATGATTTATATGGGAACCCTGTGCAAATAGTGACGGAAAGACTGATTCTTAGGGACTGTCCTGTTTGGTTGACCTCTAGTTCAGAATATAACTGGATATACAGGAATAGTGTCTGCCTCTTTTGCTTTTTAAGAGTCCTGCTAAATAGAACAAAAGACAATGCAGCCAGCCTAACTGAAGGTCAAAGCATGAAGCGATCTCACTGCTGCCCAGACTCATATCTTATGCAGTCAACAAGACCAATGGTTGTCTCAGGAGCACTGCTCCCTTACAATCAGGTTGCGAAGCTAGAGCAAGTCTCTGATCTTTTTTGGCCATGTGACCATAAGTACACGTTTTTAATTCTGCAGTAGTGCCAATGCAGGAGTTTCAGTTGTTGAGCTACCATTAGTGTATCAAGGCAGCACAAGATTTCTGTGCCCCGGTATTCTTAATGAAAAATCATCTAGCTGTGCTTGAACTTTCATCCCTATTTTAATATTATCTTGCTTTTTGTTCTGCTCTCACACCATAACACCTATTCTTTACATTTACCCTTGTTGTTTATTTTACTTCATATAAGATTTGAGGCTTTGGACCCTCACCCATTTTCCCAAGGATTTTGTATAGTGGGAAGGACTTGAGTTATTAGTTACTTCCGAAGGGCTCATAGAGCTTTCACCTTTTCCTTTATTCGGGTTGCTCTTATTTATAGACTCACAGAAATTAGAGATATGGATCCCCATGCAGTACAGAATTGTTCTTTACAGTAAATTCTCCAGTGCTTGGTGAAGAGATAGTAATTCTGCTACCGTGGCAGAGTCTAATGGACTTCAACATGAAATTTTTCATTTTATTTAGCCCAAATTTTTCTTTGTTTCATTTAATCCCATTACTATTAATTTATATCCTTTTAGACCACATAGTAACATTCTACTCCTGCTTTGGTTTCACATTGTCCAAACAAGTACTTATATTGTATCCCCTACCTTTAAAGCATGGTTTAGCCAAGCTATGCAATATTGCCTTATTTTTAATGTGTCCTCCATAAATCAGGCTTTCCGAGCCCCTTTATCATTTTTCTTGCTCCTCACTGAATTCTCTCCAATTCACGGGCATATTTATCCTATCACCTTGCCCAGGTGTTCTCTATTTGTAACCCCTGCAGATCCCTTAGTGTTATTTCTCTGTCCTCACTGGCACTCACTGTACCTCCTAATTTCATATAATCTCTGAATCTCGTTAATGTGCTGTTTAACTTCCAGGTCATTAATAAAGATGTTAAACAAAACCTGTTCTGCCACCAATCCTTGCAGCACCCCATTGGTTAACTTCTCACAACTTGTTAATTGTCATTTATCATAATTACCCTTTTTAGATAGTCCTTCAGCCAGTGTGCAACCTGTGACAGTAAATTTAAAAAAGCCCATTTGAATGAATTTTTCAAATAATCCTATATGCTACATTGTGAAGCACTTCACAGTAGTATAGGTGCACATTATGGCAAGCTGTGTGCAAGTGTGATGGAGGAATAGAGGGGCAAGAAACTTGTTTCCTCCTCCCCAGCACACAGAATAAACAAGATCTGACTGCTTGCACTCCTTCTGCACAGTTTTGGGGCATGGATGTGCGTCACAGCCCAAAGAATGTCTGTCTATGCAGAGGTGCTTCCCTAGCCTTGAGCCATAATTTTGGCTATAAAGGCTTTACATCTACTGTCCTTCATTGCAAATTTTGCTGCTTTATTAAACTATAATAAGAGAGTCGTATGTGATTTGTTCTTCATAAAGCCCTGATGTTTATCACTCATATTTTGTCATTGTCCAGATGACTAGACCTCTTTCTGCTAATATTTATTCCTTGATTTGGGATTAAAGTTAGAATCACTGGATGTTAGTTGCTAGGATTGCTCCTTCCTGGTTTTAGGACACACTTCAGCAAGGTGCTTAAGCATGTGGACCATCCTACTGAAGTTAGTAAGGCTGCTCTTGGGTTTAGTTACACGTGTGCTGAAGTAACTTGCGGAACTGGGGCCTGAAAGTGCAGTACTGCTCCTCTCCTAACTCTCTCCAGGCATCAGATGCCTACTTGTTTCTCGGTGAATTTTCCAAAATAATTCACAGTGGTTTGTTAACTTAATTCATTTAGGACCCTGGAATACGTATCATGTGCCCCTCCTGTTGTGTTTTCCTGTACTAGTTTGTATTAATTTTTTTCAAAGTCCTTGTTGTTGCCTTGTTAAAAACTAGTTTTTAATTTTTTGCCCCATAGCTGCTTGTTTTCATGTTTATTGGTGGATCTAGCTTCTTGCCAGGACTTCTTTCCCTTGGTATAAAAGCCCTGCCAACTCTTCACCTTTTTGGATAGCACTAACTCGTTCCGTTTCTTTGCTTCCCTGATCTTCCATCACAAACCTGAAGTGTGACTCTAGCCATGTTTGGTACCCTTCACATTCTCTATTTCCGCTGAAGACTTTTCACTCTCTCTTTGAGCCTATAATGCTGAATTTACAGAGGCTGCCCACTTGTTCCTTTTATTTTAATTTTGCAGGATAATTGAACTGCTGAACCTTGATTATGGTAGCTTAGCATTCTCTAGTCTTTCTCTACACTCACATTTTAATACAGCCTTCCTCTGTGCCATGCTCAGTGTTCCTTTCATTTCCACAAAATTGCTTCTGTGAAATGTAATGCTCTTACGCATGTACTGCTGTGTTCTCTGGACCCATTCCTTTCTACACTTAATTAATTATACTTTGGTCCTAGAAATATCGGAATTGATAAACCAAAACAGATGATTTCTCCATCTTATTCTCAATCCTTCCTTTGATAATGGCCAATACCAAATAATACAGAGGAGGGTTTAAAATAAAGCACCTGGTCAAGTGTGCAGCGCTGTGCCGCTGGAGAAAAATTCCTTCCTGAACCTAGCTGGCAGTCAGCTTGCACCCTGAAGCATGAGGATTGCTCAATCTCTTGTTATTTTTAAACCTGTCTGATGCAACTGCAAATGTTATTCTTACTTACATAAATGTGTAATCCTTTTTTAATCTTGCTGAAACATTTGTCTAATATCTTGTCAGTGAATTCTCAGGCTGATTATAGACAGCATGAAAAAAAATCTCCTGTTTCACATTTTTAAATGTGATGTGTCTCAGATTTCAGTTTTACCCTTTTTTGTGTGTGTGTTTTGCAGCAGAATGAATACGGGAGCCCAATTAGCTTTTATTAACATTGTTGTATACCTCTGATCCCATTTTATTTTTATTTCTAAACCAAATAATCTTAATCTTTAAAATATATCTATATATGTGAATCCTTTTACTCTCTGGCTCTAATCAATTTTGTTTTTCTTATCTCAGCTCTTTTTTATTTTATTTATTTTTTGGTGTTGTCCGTTAGTGAGATGAGATAACCAGACTAGAATGCCATATTTAGAGTGAGAAAGTCCAGTGCCTTTATATAATACCATTTTATGTTTTCTTATTACATTTTGTCCTTTCTCAATATATAGAAACTCTTTTGTTTTATTTTTAATGCTATATGTTAAGAAGGTATCTTCACTGAGGTGTCCACAGTGATTTGTACTACCAGATCTTTTTTTATGAGTTTATAGCTTATTCATAATCTGTTGAACTTTGGGGAGGGGGTTGCCCAATACGCTACCATTCATGGTGAGATTTATCTGTCTTTCTGTTGCCTGATCAGTTAGTTTTTATTAGGACCTTCTAGAATCCCTCATAGTTCTCTAATATTTTAGTAATCTGAATAATTCATCTGACAGCAAACTTCTCCATCTTTCTGTTTTGTCACATTTATTAATGTTGTATGAAGAAAGGTGAGCCTCACTGTTCCCAGTACTCATTCGTGGAGTACTCCCACTATTAACTTCCTTCTGCGCTGAGATCGGGCATATTTCCCAGACCTTTTGCGTTCTGTCTCTTCACTGGATTTTTAACATATGACACAACTTTTCATCTCGGTTTCTAAGCTTTCTCAATAGCCTCTTGTGAGAAAAGAAGTTCTACTCTTCAGCACATTCAGTAACAGCTTCAAAGCATTTCTAGTGGGGCAACAATAGCTGCAACTATTGGTATCTCCAGTGAGATGATGGCCATCTCCATAATTCATCCAATCTGTAATCCCTTTAACCTGAGATGGGAAGAGTCCAGGAGTCCCTCCTAAAGTCCAGTTTCCCATATGCTGCTGTTGCGATTGTTCTGGCTAATAATAATGTATTACTACTGCTACTAATACAATACCATAAATTAACATGGCACTTTCCCAACACATCAAAGACAATGTCCCCGTCTCTAAGACATTATAATTTAGTTTGAATTTTACATGCAAAAAAGTTGCATAGGTGCTGAGTCTTCCAGTCACCCATTCCACCCTGACTTTCCTGCTCCTAATCTCTGCTGATAATGTTGTGTGTTACTGGATAACTCGCATTATTATTAGCTTGTTGGTTGCTGTGGAAGTTGCTAAGAGAAGCATTATTTGTTATGCACAGACTCTTCTCCCCAAAGTGAAAAATTCTAATGTCTGTAGTATGCAGTAGTTAAGTATTTTTGTTCATACCGTGTTGTCTGTGAAGCTGGTTGTTTGGGCATTTATATCCTCCTCCCCTGGTGATTGTCCCCTGTTGTACTGAGATACAGGAGAGCCAGTGTCCTGTTTTGCAGTACTGATGCTGCTATAAGTAATGCATAGTTGCATTTTACAGCTACCACCCCATCACACTTAATATCTGCTGTCAGGGATTATAGTCCCTTTCCCTCTCTTTGCCACTGACAACTGCATTTGTAAAGTCCCACTTGAGTCACCTCTTTTGAGCCCTGGTCTACACCTAAAAATTAGATCAACCTAGCAACATCACTCAGGGCTGTGAAAAATTTTGTGCCGTGCATGACATAGTTAGTTGACCTAACCCCCACTGTAGAGACAGGTAGGTTGATGAAATAATTTTTCCATCAGTCTGGCTACTGCCTCTCAAAAAGGTGGGTTATCTGCATAGGTGGAAACCTCTTTTCTGTCGATTGAGGAAGTACCTACGCTACAGTGGCACAGCTGCAGCCCTGTAGCTGTGCTCCTGTAGTGATTGTAGTATAGACATACCCTTGGTTGGCAACATCATCTGGACAGAAAGTAGTGAAACTCTTTAATCTGCTGCTGAGTTTTCAAGTGACATGAAAATAAGAAGTCACATGTGAGATTCTGCTGGTGTGATTTTGAGGGGTAAAGTTGGTTTGTATTGAATTTACCATTTGTCTCATTAGGAGTGGACTGTTGAAGCAATGTCTAGAGAGCCTGATTAGGGCAGAACACTTGTACAGTTATTCTCTTAGGCCTGGTCTACACAGGGGGGGGTCCGATCTAAGGTACTCAACTTCAGCTACGAGAATAGCATAGCTAAAGTCGACGTATCTTAGATCGACTTAGAATCAATTACTTCATGTCCTCGCGGGATCGACAGCCACCACTCCCCCATCGACTTTGCTTCCGCCTTTCGCTGAGCTAGAGTTCAGGAGTTGATGGGAGAGTGATCGGGGATCAATTTATTGTGTCTACACTACACGCGATAAATTGCTCCCTGATACATCGATCGCTATCCGGCGGGTAGTGTGGATGTACCCTTAGTGTTTAACTACTTAAATGTCCGCATTCATATAGTGCTGTTCATCTTCAGAGTGCTTTGCATCCAGTTAATCCTCATAAACACCCCGGTGTGTTGTTAATAAAGATTTGTATACCTGTTTTTTTATAGTTGAAGTAACTAGCATTTTTTTTAAACCACCAATGGAAATGTTTCTATGAAATATAAACTGTTTTTAAAAAGAAACATTCTTCTGTACTGTTTGAAACCCAGACATTTCATCATGTTAGGAAATGAGAACCAAAAAGTGTCTATTTTCAACTGTCTGTGCTCAGGTAAATGCTATAAATATAAGTAGCATAAATAGCAACAAAAAAAAGTGTGTGGGTGGGGAGACCTACCTGCTAAGGTATTACTAATAGCATTGACAAGGAATTTTTTTCCTAAAAATTACTTTAACCGGACAATGTCTCTTTAAATAATAGTGTTGAACTCAAGGAAAGAAAAATTTGTTCAGGCAGAATGAGTGTTTAAAAAGATTTATTCTTTTTCTTAGTTGGATAGTGTTTGCTGCAAATAAATGCTGGATGCCGCCTCCCCTTGATGTTTGCATTCCACATTTTGAGAGATTTCTTTTAGCAAAGAAATATAAAGGTCAAAAAGCTCATCTTGTTTTTTCTAGCATGTGTGAATTTTCCTGTTGCTCCCAATTTATTCATCTCCAATCATCAGCCCTATGTGACCCTGTAGCAAGTACAGAGAGCAACTGAGGCCACGTCTAGACTACCTGCCGTATCGGTGGGTTAAAATCGATTGCTTGGGGATCGATATATCGTGTCTCATCTAGACGCGATATATCGAGCCCTGAGCGCACTTATATCGATTCCGGAACTCCACCAACCCCAACGGAGTTCCGGAATCGACATGGCAAGCCGCGGACATTGATCCCACGTGTGAGGACGGGTGAGTAAATCAATTTTAGATATTCGACTTCAGCTACGTTATTCACGTAGCTGAAGTTGCATATCTAAAATCGATTTTCCCCCGTAGTGTAGACCAGCCCTAAGAGGCAAACAATGTAATGTGTTTTCAGAAACAAAAAAAAAAATTCCAGTAAGCTTGCTTTTTATTTTATTTTATTTTGTCAGATTGTTAGCTCTACACATCTGTCTCTCCTGAAAACTGTCATTTATAACCAACATTTGGATAACTATATTTGACCAGTTAACCTATTATACCTTTTGCTCAGTAAAAAAAAGTCCGTTGCCTCTCTAAATGTATGATGTGACGCTGAAACGATTAGAAACGCTAAAAGAGTTAACAGTCGGGGTCCATCTCTGCTGGGAATGGAGTCAATTCACTTTTAAAACATTTGGGGTCCCCATTCTGACTCTTATCAGGTCAGGAGGCCTGTCTAGTTGTTGCTTGGAAGGCATGGGCAGTATGCAGGGCATGGCACAACACAGCAGAAGTATTCAGCTTCTCAGCGTCTGCACTTTGAGCATGCCGTGGAATGCAGCCAGGGTCCACCAGGGCCAAGTCCCAGTAGCTGGGTCTTGTTACCTCTTGTGATGGGAAGTCAGACTAAATGAAAGTGCCTTCATTCTTCTGGATCAATTCCAGCATTTTTAAAGGCACTTTTTCAAGATCTGGCCCAAAAGGTCCAAGAACCTGGTTAGAGTTTCAGTGATGTGCATAGCCACAAACACTCATTCCCTTTTTCAGATGTCTTTTCTCCTTAATGGACTACATGTATCCTGTACTTTGATATTTTCTGGCTTGAGGGCATTGGGGAGGAATGGCTGCATTCCCTTCTCAGCCTCTTCCAGTTTCTGGGAAGGGGAAAAGCTTTCTTCTCTCCCAAGATTTGTCAAGGAGCATTAGGTAGCTATTGCCTATCCATTACCAAACTTTGTAGGGTGCTGCCTGGTAAGGATCACCCCTAATCTGGGGGATAGCAAGCCCCAGATGTAGCAGCAGATGCAGGAAACAGACTTCTTTCAGCATAGTAATCATTTCACTGGGTCATGCGGCTGTGCAAAGGTTTGGGGAGCACTTCTCAAGCAGCTCCATTGGTGCAAGTTCTTTCTTGTTTCAGCTGCTATTGTGTTTGGGGAGGAGGCGATCTCCTTCTGCTCAGAAGATCTTTACCAATTTTAGGAGAAGAGGGTGGGAGAGGCTTTTATTAATCAGCTGCCCTCCGACATTTCCCTTAAAGAAGGCTGAATGAGGGTGAGGATTTTGGCATGTAGTGCTAACTGAAGAATTTGTGGGTGGTAGGGGAGAGGAGTTTCCTCAGAATTTTCTGTAAGTTTTGGCCTGTGAAATGCTTGGCCTCTGAAATGCTCCTCTGCATTCGAAAATTGAACAGAGCCTACACTCAGTCCTCCACCTCAAGAAGTAGTTAGAGAAGGAGGGAAAAGGAGAACCAATCTGAGTTAGAAATTGGAGAGAGAGGAGGAAGGCAACAAGTGAATTTTCAACACCAGTGAGGGTGGAACTATGTTTGACATCTCTTATAAAACTCCCTTGACTTTGCTTATAGAGAAACAGTCTATGAAGTTAGGCAAATTTCTCTTACTATGCTATGCTTTTCCATCAAGAAATAAAATTGAACTTAGATGCATTTGATATATCCCGTGACAGCTATGCTGAGTTGAAGTGAAATATCTGTGTCTGACTCTTTCATCAAAAAGAAGAGAGAGAGGTGTTTCAGCAAATAAAATGTTGCTTAATCCTATTGGATTAAGAATTTCTGAATTTGCATTGAGTGGGCCAGGAATGCTTGTGTTGGCAAACCTTGGAAATAATTTGGCACGGTGTGGTTTAAAATGGATGCCATGTACTCAGTGATTTACAGGACAGAAGATGAGATAAGCAAGCAATGCTGAGCTCAAAAAATTCTGTGTGTTTTCTCTTAACAAAATACTTGGGTGTGGCTTCCATTGCTCACTCATTAACACAGCTATACTTTAACTGATGATATTGTAATGCAATCTGTATATCATGCAGTCAAAATTTGGAAATGTCACGTTACTACTGTTTGTACTATAACTTCTCCTCTTGTCATGCAGTAATTTTTATTGTACCTTAATGGGATTATGATCAGTTTGAGTTTTGTTGCAGACTGAAGCATTTTTGGTTTATAAAGTAGAGAGAGGCCCATTTGTTTAGTCATTACTTGCATAAGCATTTCCCTGTTTCACTTGCTATGACACTTCATTTTAGGGCTTCTTCAGCAAACGTCTGAAAGGCTCCATCAAGAGGACAAAGAGCCAGTCAAAGCTGGACAGAAATACAAGTTTCCGTCTTCCATCTATCCGCAACACTGATGACAGGTAGGAGTCTCTGCGCTTCCTCAGAAGGAAGCTGGTAGTTTCAGCTCAACTCTTCCAAACGTGCCTGGCAAAACATGTTAAGCATGTGTAAGCATGCCTGCAAACTGACAGAAATGAGGGACAACTAGAGTGGTTTTGTTTTTTAAACTAGCAGAAATGTATCTGTCAGCCTGTTAAATTGTTAAATGTTGCACATGCTTACATCAGATGAGATTGTCACTAGTCCTAAAGATGACTGGTGAAAAGGGGTTTGCTTAAGTGTCTGCACTAAAATATCTTGGTTTTTTAGCACTTCTCCTCCCAGGTCTCCAAACACCTTATAAGCATTAAGTTTCACAATACAAAATACTGTGGCCCTGTCTGCATTAGAGGAATTTGCACCAATGTATTTACACCACTGCAAACACAAATATCCTGATGCAGTGCATCTTCATTAGGAGTTGTGTGACGTAGTTACCATGCAAATCCCTAACATATACTGTACTGCAGAGCATCACTATTGGGGATTCATACTGTTGTCAAATACAGGCATGTAGTTACCTCAGTGTGAATTTCTCTAATGGAAGCAGGGCCTATTCTTCAGAAAACTAGAAGTCGGGGCTACAGCTCCCAAAATTCAGAATTAGTTTGGTTAGACCCACCTTAGCGCTCTCAGTCGGTATATCTAGCCTTGCTTGTGTTTTGCTGGTGGCTTGGGGAGGGGGAATTATATTTTGTTTTTACCTGCCTCAACTGCATTTTTCGCTTTTGTAAAGTGTCATGATTGTCTTAATTGGAAGCCAGACAAGTTATTTTTTACTCCATGAAGCCCAGTGGTAGAGTTGGATTGAGTGGTAAATGGGCTTCCCCTACTTAGGACCCTGACAGGCTTCTTTGACTTTACAACATTATTGTGTGTTTAATGCATATTCACTTTCTCTGCTGGGCTGAATTCAGTATTTGTGTCTGTCATGCTGCGCTGCTTCAATCGATAGCGCTGCCTTCTCTGTCTAAAAAGCAGCGTATAAAATAGTGGAGACAGCAAGGCTTCAGATGTTAGAGACCTTGTTAGCTTTGTGAGTTATGGAGAAACTGCTCACAGGATGTAGCCAACAAAGTGGACGATGTGCTGCTCCTTCAATCATGGCCATGTCACCCATGCTGTTGTGGCTAAAAGTCTGTCATAAACTCATATTATCAGACACTTATAATTCAGCTATGAAAATTTACTCCATAGGCTTAAGTGTGGTAAATAAGGTCACCACTTGGTGATATCCTATTATTTTTAATGGGGGATTTTAAAAACTTTAAACAAAGTTTTCTGATATAAAATCTCGCACCCATGAGTAGTGCAAAGCCTGTGTGATGGGTTGGATCACAGAAACCCCCTTGGGGCTGCCAACTTATGTAACAAGGCTACTTCTGCCCCTGCCTTCCTTGCCAGCTTGGGATACCAGAACCCGACCTGGTTGTGCCAGACACATTTGCCAGCTACAAACACAGACCCAGGTCTGAAGCACATCCCACAAATTGCAAGCTTAACTGAAAGCAGCTTAAGAAGTGTTTCTGTCTTTAACACTCAGATGCCCAGCTCCCAACAGGGTCCAAACCCCAAATAAATTCATTTTACCCTGTATAAAGCTTATACAGGGTAAACTCAAAAATTGTTTGCCCTCTATAACACCAATAGGGATGCAAAGCTGTTTGCGCCCCCCTCCCCCACCTCCCCCAGGTCTCAATGCATACTCTGGGTTAAATAATAAGTAAAAGGTGATTTTATTAAATACAGAAAGTAGGATTTAAGTAGTTGCAAGTAGTAACAGACCGAACAAAGTGAATTACCAAGTCAAATAAAATAAAACACGCAAGTCTATGCCTAATACAGTAAGAAAACTGAATACAGATAAAACCTTACCCTCAGAGGTGTTCCAGTAAGCTTCCTTTTACAGACTAGTCTCCTTCTAGTCTGGGTGCAGCAATCACTCATACCACCTGTGGTTACTGTCCTTTGTTCCAGTTTCTTTCAGGTATCCTTTGGGGGTGGAGCTGCCATCTCTTGAGCCAGCTGAAGACCAAATGAGAGATCTCCCAGGGGTTTAAATAGACTTTCTCTTGTGGATGGATACCCCTCCTTCCCCCTGTGTAGAATGCCAGCTACAAGATGGAGTTTTGGAGTCACATGGGAAATTCACATGTCCATGCATGACTCAGAACTTACAGGTAGCAGCCACGGTTCACATGCTGCCTTGAACATCCTCACGTAGACTTCTTATGTGGATCTGAGCCTTCCAAGATCCGTTGTCCATTAAGTGCTTCTTGACTGGGCACTTAACTTGCAAATTCCTTTCTAAAGAATCTGTCCAAATGCCTTACTAAGGCTATTTAAAATCAAACAAGTACACAGCCAATATTCATAACATTGAATACAATAATGACACATGCATACAAATAGGATGAATATATTCAGTAGATCATAAGCTTTACAAAGATATGTCACATGGCACATGTAGCATAAAACATATTCCAGTTATGTCATATATACATTCATAAGCATATATATGTCACGGCCTGTATTTGTGTTCCTCTGGCTACACTTGGTTTCAGCTGAGAATGCTATCTTGCTACATTTGAACTGATGGACATTTGCTCTTACTGCATAAGGGAAGCACTGTTTTCTGGGGGGCAAAAGGAGGTAATTGCATTTAACACCAGTTACTTTGGTGTAGAAGCTGGCTACTGTACACACCCTATTTTTAATCCTAGAAAATGGCATATGGGTTTTTAGCATGCAAACATGAATGATCAGATAGATCTAAGGGACTCCTGGGCTGTCTTGGCAATGATTTGCAAACTGTACATTCTATTTCAGGCCCTGATGGCATTTGGCACCATCAGTCTGTTGTGTCAGTGTGCCATGATCCTCTTAAGACGCCTAGGGCTGGATTTAAAAATAATGGCTAAGTGAGCAAATGAATTGAGGTGTTCCAGTAATAGGGCCCAATGTAGGAGGTGAGGAAACAGGGAGCTGGCAAGGTAGATGCAAAGCGTGGCAGCCTGAACGGGGAGGCTGTCTGGAGTGATTGAAAGCTGCTGCTTTCCCTATCGCTCCTCTCCTCGGGCTCCCACATTAACTTTCCCTCTTACAGCACTGTCCTCAGAACTCCCCCATGTAAGCCTCTTGCCCCAGCAGTCTGTACCTCCCACACATCTTTGTCACTTTTCCCCATTCCCCTATCAACTGTGCAGCTCGTACTCCAACACCTCCCCCGCCTTGTGCCTGCACTAGAGATGCTGCTAGGAGGGGGCCAGACAGGAGTTGCTAAGATAGTTGGGGATTAAGCTGCTCTGCTTTCTAATACCAAGCTTGCTGCACTCTCTGAGCATAGCAGTTCTTTTTCTGGGAAGTGGCCAGAGGGCGTTGTTGGCATTTGTGGCTTTGCCGGCCCTTGGCCCTGTGACATGAACATTGAATTTTTAATATATTTGCACAGGAATTCCCAAGGACTCAGCAGGAGCTATCACAGGCAGCCAAGAAATCTAAAGAATGAGGACAAATCCTTGTTCATATGGAGAAGGGACTAAGTTGGGTAGATAAAAGCCCAAGGTGAAGCAGGGAGCCAGGAGAGAATAGTTAGGCTTCATCTACCAATAATAAAATTCACCCCAGCATCTTTATTGCTATCAATAAATTAACTGTTCTGTAAGAGAGTATTGCTCTTTTGCTTGAAGTGTGTAGCAGTTTCTTTGGACATCACAGATGTTCTGCCAATGCATTTGTAAAGTGTTGTGCTACAGGGCAATGAGGGAAAAGAATACTGCCTCAGTCTCTTTAGAAGAAATTGATGAGCATTTGTAGCAGTACTAACCTCCTGGGCACCTTACGTGGAAGAGACTGAATGTTTAATGGAGTTGTGTTTGCATTAGTGACCTCTTATCCGGAAATGCACCACCCGAATACAGCATCTTTGAAAGTGTGTAATTGTATACATTACTTTAGTTTATAAGTACAACCACAAAGGAAGCTAAACGCCACTGTACAGTAAATCTTACCCAATGATTTTTAGTAAGTTTCACTTTGAAGCCGAAGGTCTCAGAAAACACAGTTGGCTGGTATGGTATGAAAAGACAACTGAGAATTCACGTGTGAATGAGGCAGTGAAGACAGAAAGAGATAGCTAAGTACCAGAGAGGGTGGTGGGGTGGGAGGAGGAAGAGGAATGTAAAAAAATTATTCTCAGCCTCCTTTAAAACAATATTGAGTTTATTTATTCAAAGGACAAAAGAGGAAGATGCAACCATTAAAAATAGCTTGTGAACAAAGAAAGGTGAAAAATTAGCATTTGTTTTCCTATAATTGTGTTTGTTTAATATGAATGAATTGGCATTCTTCCCAACCTCCTGTGTCATCACTGCCCCATTACTATCATTGGTTTGTTACATAAAATAACTTTCCTTGCCTAATCTGTAGTGAATCAGGCCACCCATATCTGAGGAGATCTTCACAAAGGATTTCATGGCGTTATGCAAGTTTATAGGGCTAGATAGGCAGGAGACTAACTTCATGCCATTTCACAAAAAAGGCAACAGTAGTAGTAGTAAAATACACAACGTCATTAACTTACCCCAAAATCATTCACAGAAACAAGCTTCTTCCTACCAGGTGGGTATGGAGAGAGATGGATATTGCAGTTTCATTTTTCTAATGGTTCCAAGATGTTCAGGTTCTATAGTGATAGAGGTGCAATGTATAGATAAATACCTATAGATGTCAGGAGATTTACCTATTCTGGTGTGTTTCAGGATTTGGTATTGCAGATTTGTATCTCATTCAGGATGTTGGCAGGTAGTGCCCTGTGAGCAGAATTGTTCTGAGGTAGAGAGATGACCCAGGAACATTGTAGGGAAGGGCATTTGAGAATGAGAACTGCCATACAGGATGCAGCTGGGACTGCAGCAGGGGGGAAGCAATTGATCATCCAGCTTAAATGTATTGAAACTGGATTCAAAACCAGGTTTCAGTGTATCTGGCTGGCATATCAGGCCAGCTCTTCAGAACTGGGATGTTAACAGCACAATACCTGTGCACCCAGTCTGGGTCTGCGTCTTCCACAGCACTGTTTTGTCACTGACTTACCTCACTTCAGCTATTCCAGCGTCTGACTATCTCCTGAGCAGAGCCTGCTGTGCTCACAAAATTGTTTTGGATCTCACAGTGCTCTAGCTTGAAACTTCCAGACTCCCTTCTCATTTGTGACCGGCCAGATTTGAATGGAGTTGTCCAGATACTGCATCCCAGAGAGATACTGTATTGGATGTATGTATCTCATGTTGCAAGCACATTTGGCACCATTTACTGTGTTCGCTTTCACATTTTTCCTAGGCTGGTTCCCACTGCATTCATCTCACACACTTGCATCTTACATATGTTAGGAGTGTCTTCCTAAACCATAAAAACATATCTACTGAATCTAAAGGTAAAACAGCAGCAAAGGTTCACGGATAACATGGTTTGGATAGGAGATGGGGCAAGGAGACCAAATTAATATAGTCAGTTTGTGGCTGAGAGTCTGAGAGCATCTCCAACCGGCCTCATAATCCTTCCCTTCGGTTTGTTTGTGCAGGGAGTAAAGATGGTTGAGCCTGGTTGCATATGCTCTCTGCAACGGCATTAAAGCTCTTTGAACAGCTGGGAGGGTTTTGCCCTGCTGGGATTTACTGCCACGTGGGAATCCTCCTGATTTAGTAAAAGTGATGTTATGGCATTATAAGATATTCGTAGTTTGCCAAACGTTCCTTTCTGTGCTTGCTAAGAATGGACCCTACCAGGCACCAGGACAGATAGTAGTCATGGCTTTGGGATTCGTGGTGAAGCGCTACCGCTGCTCTCAGACCAGCTCTTTCTACTGTCGGTAGGTCCTCTCATTTTTTCCCCTCGATTTTTTGCAGTACGAAGGTGGAAAAAAGATAAGATAAATGGAAACAAATCGTGCAGTGTTTTCACTTTCTCATTCACTCATTCTACTTAATCCTTGTTTAAAAAAAAGTGGATGATTTTATCCTGTTTGAGATTTGGGGATAAAATCTGTATTGTGCAATTTGCTATTAAGGAGTGACTCGCTCAGGAGCACTCATTCAACATATGTCATTTCTGTCTAGATGTTGGAGAGTGCCAAGTGGGAGAGGAGGGGATGAAGCTGATTGTCTCTAAAGAAACGTCTCATTGGTCATGTTCTAGTGAGTGTTTCTCTCAGCCACTGCTTTCAGGTCTTATGTAGCTGCTTTGTTCTGCAGGAAAAATTGAACAGGCCCACAATGTTAAGCTTCCTGTCATAAACCTTCACTTTGTGGATACAGACTCTGTCCTGGCTGCCAGTTCAGTTGGCCCCTTTATAAACATCCCCCTTCATGGCAGATGCATTTCTGTAACCCACAGTGCGCTGTCAGGCATGCAGAAAGGAGGCTCCACCCTACATAGTACATTTCCATAAATAGCATTTAAATGAAACATTATAGTTAAGTATCTGCTTCAGCAAAATAAAGAAGTCTGAAATGTTAGCAGTAGAGACTGTGATTGTCAGAAGAAAGATAATGTTATGATTGTGAAATTCAGCAGGATGTTCTGTGGCACCATATGAGATTTATGTTAGACAAGCTGTGATCTGTACGGAGAGAGAGCTCGAAGGGGTTTGAAATTAAACATGCATGGTTCAAACAATGAGCTTAGGGCTTTGGGTAGGGCCCTGCAATTAAACAAGATCTGAATCTCTGTGCTCAGAAAGAGCAGAGGCTCTTGTTTACATTTGAGTTCTGTTCATTGTCAACAAATAAACTAAAGTTTCCAATAGTGAATAAACATACATATAATAAAACTGGTTAGACTCGTGGAATTGTTGACCAAGTAATGGGACATTTTGCTAATTGATAGTTGGAAAACCAAGCAGGGTGTGGTGCCTATAGAATGAATGCTTGCCATGGGAATCCACTGCTTCTGCCCTGGTTGAGTGCACCTGTCCTTCTGGACTGAGATGCTGTTGCTGACTTTAGGGTTCAGTTCAGCAGACCTGGGATTCCTAATTGCAATGTTGAGCAGAAACTCCACCACACAGGAATCCAGGTTCTCTCTTGATTTTGTGGATAAGTATTGAATCAATCCTTTTGATCTTAGGCAGTATCTCTATTACTGCATCGGTGTTGTGGATTTTTCTGAAGCATACAGGCATAACTTTCTGGACAATTGTTTAATTTGAGAACAGTTGAGACATGGGTTTTAGTTGAGTGGCTGGGCTGAGGAGAATTCAGCTCTCCTTACTAATATAATTCTAATCAATGTTCTTGAGCTTTACCTTGATTTGTTGATGAAGAAAAAAAATATGGGATTTTGTTCCTTCAGTGCTGTACTTATTTAATGCTTTGTTTTTAGATTATTGATATTCCCGTGTTGGCTTTTGGAACAATATAATGCTCTCTCTAGTATGCTGAGTAACTGAAAGCCTTTTGTACTTTGTAGCCTAGCTTTTAAATAGGTCAAAATCAGCAGGACAGCTTCATTACCAAAGCAATTAGGTTTTTAACCCTTTTCCCCCTTATGCTTGCTAGAATACAGTAGTGGCTCATTAATCGATTACTGTGTGTCAGATGCTGCCATTGGAAGCCTGAGGTTTTCAGTTCCCAGTCTCCTCTACTCACAACTGAAATCCTCCTGAAAAGGAGAACTACTGAATCATGATGTGCAAGGAGACAGGGTCAGATTGGGGTTGGAGTTGTGTGGTAGTGTTGCTGGAGATACCTTGTCAGTAGTGGTGGGATTTGGCTGCTGGGTCAGTAGTTTGGGGCATTGTCAAAGCTCTGATTGAGGAACATGCATACTTCACTATGAGGACCACTCCCCATCAGCATTTGGAAAGAGGTGAGAAGTTGAAATGTTTTCCGTCACACTCCTCCTACTGCTACTTCTCACGATAGAAATGGTGGTTGGTAATGATGCATTTTAACCATGTGTTCCCTTATGTGGAGTTTTTACCCATGTGCAGTAGATAGAAGAAATAGTAGGGAAAAGGTTAATCATTTAAGGTTCAGTGTAATTGAAATCAGGATTTGAGTTGTTAATGGGGCTGTTTAATAGAAACAGATTTATGCAAACAACCCTTCCCCCACGCTGGGCCTGCTTGATCCTCCTGTTTATAGTAATCCTGCTTCTTTGGGATTACCTCTCTCTTCGCAGACACTCTTAAGTAGTACTTATTTTTCCAATAGCTTTCCATCTAATACGGGAAAGGCTCTTTTAATCTGGCATCATCACTGGACATTAGAAAAATAAGTGAGTGTCTTTGAGTTATTAACTGTGTGTCTGTGCCAGAGAGGTAAAGGGGTGGGCAAATTGCCTATTTTATTAATTACAACAACAGAATGTTGGATGAGACTTTTTTTTAACAGAAGCAGAAAATTATTTTAATAGAAATAAAATTTATTTCTATTGCAATTGCCTCTGACTGAATTATGGCCCAAGCAACAGTATCATAGATACTAAATAATTTTACTAATAAATGAAAAATACATTGTGGCAATTGCAGATGCATTCATTCACTTTTAACCCAACAAGCAACTCTCCAGTATCACTGTGGTGTCAGAATGAGGTTGAGTTTTAATCAGTTGATAGTTGTTTGCCTGGCAGTGCTGAAAGGAACCAATCACCAAAAAGAAATCTGTGCAGAAGAAAATAGTCACTTACAGGGATTGCTAAAACTTATTCACAGCCCCTCTCCCCTGACCAAACAAGACCATTTTATATTCAAGTTGATCTGAGATAAAACCACATGCAAAATTAGTAGGCTAAAGAGAATGCTGCAGAGGAAACAAAACAGATGTATTAATAAAAAATTTAGCTTGTGAGGTGGGATATGGTAAATGTCTCCCAGTGGGGGAAGATCATATGTGAAGAAAGATAAATAGAACTTCTGTGATGTATTTTTCTTCAGCCCCTGCCCCATTCCTAGTAGGCCACTGGCTAGCTGTTTTTTAAAGATATTTTTCCCTCCTTGCCATTCTTTACTATCTAGGATCTAGTTAACTTGTTAGATCCAAGGAAGAGCAATTCCCTCCTTGCTTGAAAGGTCACCTTTGCCTTGTTGCAGAGCATGCTCCCTGAGCCCTGCTGGCTGCTGCTTCTCCCTGCTGTCTTCCAGCTCTAACCTCCTTATAGATGCAGCACCATGGAAACAGGCCCAGTGTTGAGCAGGCTGCGCACCGCCAGGAACCTTGTTTGTGTCACCTGAGGGGCAGGATCCAGTATGAAGGACGAGGAGAAGAGATATTATTAAACGTGTATGGATGGAGTAGCTTTTCTTCCTACCAATGTTCCTGCCTGGCTTAAAATTCAAATGAAACTTTTAACCAAAGGCTTGAGATCAAACTACTGCTGATTTTGTGCATTTCTTCCTTTGCACACCTGGATTTCTTTTCTGAGATGTAGCCCAGAAAAAGATTTGAAGAGGCTGTGATGTGGCACCGCTATGATTTGGGGGTGCACTGCCAGATGGCTGTACAATTGCTTCATGTAGGTGCGCTTGATTGATGTAAATTAGAATGTGTTGGCCATTTAACCCTAGGATGCTACAAATGTGATGGCTTAATCAGGATTTGTGAAAAGTTGCCTTGTTTTGGAAGGGGTCATCTGTCTTCTCCTCATTTCTGACTACTCCATATTCTGCTGCTGTGAGCTGTTGGGGCTGGAATTAGCTGTGGGCACTCTCAGCCAGTTCCCTGGCATCATTCACTAAAGGACCTTCTTTTGGAACTGAATTTGCTGAGAATTTGGGAGAGTTGCCACTTGGGTAGCCAAGTGACCTCAGCAGTTCTTTCTTTAGAGGAGAAATTTAAATTAGAGAGAGGATTTTGCATAGAATAATATTAAAGTAGTACATTGTGGTGTGTTTATTTTAGACTTGCCCTACCTAATTGCAGCAAGTGTTCAATTATACATGGCTGAGGTTTTAGATTTTCCTTGGTACAAGCTGCTGCTGTAACCTATTATAAAAAATCACAGTGCAGACAAAATGCTCATACTAATGTTGTCAATTTGTACTTGAAATCTTTTTTGTAGCATCCATCTTATCAGAATGCAGCTGTTCCCTCTGTTTAGATCATTTTAATATATTTATTGTAACCTACATTTTCTCTGAGAATGTCTAAAGATCCCATATGAATCAACCGGCATGCCAGAAGTAGCTTATCTTGTGCAAAACTAAAATGAGGTGAACTCTGCTTGCTTGTTAATATATTTATCCTTCATGGTATCCATGTCTTGGTAAACTGCCTTAGAACTGGTGAAGATGCAAACAAAAATGCATTCAAATATCCCTCGATAAAGCTGCTGCTATGGTATTGAGAGTTTAAGATTTCTTTAATGTTATGAAGTATTGAGTTTTCTTAAAAAAGAGTTTCAAGGGGAAGTACAATTTTTCAGAGAATAAAGCTTCCAGCACAGCTAACACAACCTTCCCAATCCTTCTTTGAATATCCATTCGTAAATGTTTTTGCTTTGAAACTAAGGACTTGTTTACACTTAAAATGCTACAGTGGCACAGCTGCGCTGGTGTAGCGCTTCAGTGTAGACATTACCTATGCCAACAGGAGGGGATCGCCCATCGGCGTAGGTAATCCACCTCCCTGGGAGGCAGTAGCTAGGTCGACGGAAGAATTCTAGCATAGTCTGGCTGGGGATTTAGGTCAGCTTAACAGTGCTGCTCAGAGGGGTGGATTTTTCACACCCTTGACCGACGTTGTTAAACCGACCTAATTTTCTAGTGTAGACCTGGCCTACATTGTGGCCCAACTATGATGGGAAACCTTGGTGACAAAGTATTGCTTTAAAGTGCAGCTCTACTCTGAAAAATGTGTGCACTACTACTCACACATCTCCTCCTTCTTATGCGTAGTCTTATTGCTGTGCTTTGCTGAATAGTGATATAGGGATAAACATGTGCTTAAGTGCTTTGCTGAATCGAGGCCTAGAGTAGCAAATATGTTTTTACTGTTTTTATCCCTGTTCACGCTGCAGAATCAAATGCAGTAAGAGAGGGACCTGGATTCTATTCCTTGTTTACTATCATTTCATTTACTAAGTTCCAGTTACAGGGATGATCAGTTAGACATGAGTAGCCCCACCAAAGTAGTGCCACTGAAAGCACAATTTTACCTGCAGAACCTTCTATTCCAGGTAGTGATGCACAAGGAGGAAGGAACCTGAGGTGATAACGTTTATTCTGGAGTCAGAAACCTGGTACTTCACTGTGCCACTTTGACAGTAGACTGCACTAGATCTGCTTTATTTCACGCAGGCCTTGTCTACACAAACACTTAGGTCACAGCAAGCTGGGGTGAGAGTCTACTCTGCACTAGCCTGCAGCACAAGTGCATGTGTGGACCTCTGCTGCACACCCAAATTACTGTAGTGCATTTCAATCTACCCTGCTTTGAAACAGTAGATTAAAGCGCACTGACAAGTTTGTAGTGCATGGCATCAGGGTC
This sequence comes from Chelonoidis abingdonii, assembly GCF_003597395.2. Lineage (NCBI taxonomy): Eukaryota > Metazoa > Chordata > Testudines > Testudinidae > Chelonoidis > Chelonoidis abingdonii. The sequence continues at coordinate 59,270,101 of NC_133775.1, read as the reverse complement.
AGCATGGACACTTGGTGCCTGGCAGGGTAGATTTACACCCCAGCTTGTCACAAACTAAGTTTTTGAATAAACAAGCACTAACATACAAGGATCACATGGAAACTTAATTCTGAAAATATTGTAAGCCATATAACATGCAAAACTGGTCCCAAAACTCTAAAGGTGACAAGTTAGCTGGAGGTGTGTGTCTTTGAGAAGTCAGCAAGAGCCAAAAGGGGACTGACAGAATTTATTTCCTTTAGGGTTATAAAGTACTTGTAAAATTGTACAGACTGGTTAACCCATCAGTGTCAATCTTCCTTTTGTTTCTGGATCTTGCCAAATCTTGTTCAGGAAAGGTCTTCCTGACCCCCTCTTATTTTTCCCCTCTTGTTCTCTTTTTCAGGTCTCGTGGACTGCCAAAGCTGAAAGAATCTCGTTCACATGAGTCTTTGCTTAGCCCGGGCAGTGCAGTGGAGGCATTGGATCTTGGGATTGAAGAGAAAGTCTTTGTCAAACCACTTCACAGCAGTATCCTTGGACAAGACTTCTGCTTTGAGGTAAAGAAACTCCACCCCATAAAAGTACAGATTGCATGGTGTGGTCCGTCTGTATGCATCCCCAGTATGCACTGTTTTGTGATTTCCTAAGTGAGTGAATAAATCGGTTTTTCAGACATTTGAGGTTATGATGTAGACCATCATCGTAAGATTCTAAAGTCCTTGGAGCTAATGACATCCGTCAGTCAATGGGAAGAAATATTTTAAGTGACTATACTCTTCTAATTGAATGTCTGTGTATCTGATACATATCGAAGCATTTGTAACGTGCATGCAAATATATGTCTTAAGCTTGCTTGTTTCACTCCTCATAATCTGAATTCTTTTACAGTACATTTTAAAAAAACGGTTAAATATGACCTGTCATAAACAGATAGTTAAGGGTTAATGCCTCTTTTACCTGTAAAGGGTTAAGAAGTTCACCTAGCCTAGCTGACACCTGATCAGAGGAACCAATGGGGGAACAAGATGTTTCAAAAGGAAGGAGGGAAGTTTTCCTTTGTTTTAGAGTTTCAGTTTCAGGCGGAGTGAAAAAGATCAAGAAACCAGCCTCTTATCAGAGTAGTAAGTTTTAGAAAGGGATAAATAGGTTTATGTTTATTTTCTTTGTAACTTCTCTTGGTACCATTAAGGGAATGATCAAAATTGGGTATTTGGGTATCTTTTTGTGTAACTAAATTTGTGCCCAGGGGAACATCCTCTGTGTTTTGAATCTGTTGTCTGTGAGAGTAGCTGGTATGCTAATCTCTCCCAGAAGCTTTTCTTTTACCTTCCTTTTCTTTAATTAAAAGCCTTTTTCTTAATACCTGATTGATTTTTCCTTGTTTTTAGATCCAAGGGGATTGGATCTGGACTCACCAGGAATTGGTGGGGGAAAGGAGGGGGGGATGGTTAAATTCTCCTTGTGTTAAGATCCAAGGAATTGGATCCGTGTTCACCAGGAACTTGGTGAAAAAGTCTCTCAGGGCTACCCAGGGAGGGGAAGGTTATGGGAGGAAAGGAAGTGTTCCAGACGGAGGAATCTGGATGGTGGCAGCGATACCAGATCTAAGCTGGTAATTAAGCTTAGAAGTGTCCATGCAGGTCCCCACATCTATACCCTAAAGTTCAGAATGGGGAAGGAACCTTGACATGACCAAATTGAGAAGTCAGCTGATAAGAGCTCTGCTCCAAAAGCCTTGTTCTGGCAGATTATTGAGGAAAAGTTTGAGTAAACAAAGGCCTTGCAGGTGTTTGGAAGGTCAACAAACTTGAACTTTGTCAGGCAATCAGGGGATTAAATTCTGTGGTTCAGGGGCTTCTGCTGCCCACTGGTCTTCTCCCTCGCTTCCCTGCATTCATATTATGGGGCTGTTAGCAACAGCACCGGGGCTGATCTTGGTTACCAACATACCATGTGAAGAAAGTGGCCTCTAAGTTAGAAAGGTCTGTAAAGTTAGTGGAAGGGTACTAACGTTATATTACATAAGTGTGCTTTTAAATTGGATAAACCCTACCTAAAACACCTGTCTAAAGTTGACAGGATGAACAACATATTGTCAAGTCCTACTTCAAGGCCATCACGCTCAACACCACGTCATGGGCCCACTTGGTCTTCAGTGGAATTATGCCTGGGATGAATATGGCCCCAAATATGGCCCCAGGTGTCTAAATCCCTGACGCAAAGATCTGTTTGCTGCCTGAAAACTGCTCTATCAGAATTCCAAATATATCAGTCTCATCCCTTTTCCTTAAGGGAACACGTTCAAAAGCTGTTCCAACTCATTTCAGAGTAGTATCTGTTGTGTGGATATTGATCTCAAAGGCCCAAAGAGTTAAAGGTATCTATAATCTCTTTCACTGTCCAACATTAAAGAGAGATAGGTAGGTTTGGAGTTTGCTACTTGGATCCCAATTTACGATCTGGTCAGGGACATCATCTTACTGGATATTTTCTTCATAGACAAGGCATGCTTGGATGAATACAACATAGCTGACTTCAAGATTCGATGAAACGCCAAGAGGGTGAGAGAGAAAATAGGAGAAAAGAAGGGAGGGCATAAAATAACACCACAAAGCCGGGGTTCTCAAACTGGGGGTCAGGATCCCTCAGGGGGTTGCAAAGTTCTTACATGGGGTGGAGCTGCCAGTCTCTACCCCAAACCCTGCTTTGCCTCCAGCATTTATAATGGTGTTAAATATATTTTAAAAGATTTTTAATTGGTTGGGGGTGGAAGTCGCACTCAGAGGCTTGCTATGTGAAAGGGGTGACCAGGAAAAATGATTGAGAATCGCTGCAACAAAGGAAGGGGAAATGATGCAGGATCTTACATGCCCCTGCAATGCTGGCAATTATATATCCCTGCTAATGGGCTTGAGGACTGGATGTCACAATCATGTGATGACTTTCAGCACTCACAGGTGAAAATAAAGTACCTTGAACAAGATTAAGGCCAGCAGGCCTTCCTCTCAGGAAGAAAGTCCTTGGGATGAGTTGCAGTGCTGGCAGTTCAGGGGGTAAGCTGGGACTCCAGGTGGGATGGGATATGAGAGGGAGAACTGAGCTGAGCTGATCATGTCTTTTTTCAGTCTCTTTAAGAAAGGGTAAAAGCGGATGTCATAGTTCATCTCCCTCGTTATTTTGTTCACCAGTTAGGCCTCATATCCATCACGCAAATTTTGGTCTATTAAGTCTGGTTCCACCTCTTCCGTTTTAAGCAAGCATAATTTCAACAATCTTTGGATTATACCAACATGGCCTTTTTGGTTTAGATTAATCAGTCGTCTTTGTCTGGTTCTTTTGCACTTGTTACAGCGTTCCGCATTATAAACAACTTGACCTGTTTTTCATGGTTATTGTAACATCTTACAAACTTTCACATACTTTTTACATCTGAGCTCACAATAGAAGTATGCTTTGTAGGCTCAATAGTCACAACATAGCCCATTGGCTGAAAGCATTTCCTATTCTGCTTCAGTCTTCCTAGGTAGATGGAAGACAGCTGGCGAAATAAATGCAAAATTTAGTCTTAAAGTGGTTTGCCCATGCTCGTGTATCTGAATGGGAAGAACAGGGAAAGCTGGCAAGGCCAAATAAAAATTGAAGCAAAATGCGACTGTCTCCTTATATGCACAAACAGAGCTAGCATCAGTTTTGCTCCAAGTGGTGGTGTCTCTTCCAAAAGCAGAGTCAGACATTTTGGCTGTTTCAGCCCATTGATGTGTATAGTACCCAGAGCGTGCACTTTTTAGCTTCCTGAAGACAGTATTTCCAGTGACATCCAGCAGGGATTTTTGTGCATCAGACCTTTCATCAACATGTGACTAGCTCTCTTCCTACACCTGCTCTGTTAATGATCAGATTGTCTGCCTTGGGGACTTACGGGGATATTGCAAGTATCTAGAGGCTGCAGTTCAGTTAGCATGTGCACAAATTTCAAATTGCTGACTATATCCTTATTTTACAGTCTCTCAGAACATTTGGGTAGAACAGTATGTTTCCCTTCAGTTTTACACCCATCTGAGCTGAGGTTTTTTTCTCTGCATTCTGTGTCCTTTTCAGGCTTGTTCTTTTCCCGCTCCCATATTTTGCTGCCTCTTTCATATTTGCTCTCAATGCTTGAAAGTCACCTATGACTTTTGGTCCTTTTTCTGCTTTGCAGTCTTACCAGAACTGGACCTATTGTTTGTGTTTCAGGTAACCTACTCCAGTGGCAGTAAATGTTTCAGTTGTTCCTCTGCAGCAGAGAGAGACAAGTGGATGGAAAATCTACGCAGGACAGTGCAGCCTAACAAGGTAACAGAAGAGGAAGCTGCAAGAACATTAACACCAGTAAAATGTCCATGACATGATTGGATTCTTGTCCAGATGATATATCAAACCATCACAGAGGTGCTCGCCTATTTAATTAGGTTGATCACACCAAAGTAGCTACTGAGGAAGGAGGCCACTCTTGGTGTACCAAAACCTACCAGGCACCACTTTTATATAAAGTGCAATAGGCTAAACCTTTAACTAATATATTCCTGTTACCTTGCCTCCTGATCCTCATCTCTCAGAACTTCTGTTCAATGAGACTGATCAAGGAGCTACCATTGTCAGTCAGGCGAAGCGTCTGGTTGCTAGGCTTTAGCTTGGGTTCCTTCTAAAGTGTGACCCAGGAGCAAGGATACAGAGCATCATAGCCCAATAGAGGGGATAGCTCTTGGTAGCAGAGTGATTTCTGTCTGTGTTTTTAAACAAAAACATTTCTTTTACCGAGTTACCAGAAATTTTATGAATCTGCCATCATCTTAATGGCAGAAGCGAAGTGCAAGTTTGTGTTCTGAACCAATTTGATCAAATTGATTCAAAAGTGATCAAGTAGCTATGTATAAAATACACTCATTGCGTGATCAGTGTTTTCTGTTTGAAAAGAAAATGCTCTTTTTCCTCATCGCTTTCTCTAAATCAACGCTGAGCTCTTTGTTCTGCACAGGACAACTGCCGTCGAGCCGAGAATGTGCTCCGTCTCTGGATCATTGAGGCCAAGGACTTGGCCCCCAAGAAGAAATATTTCTGTGAGTTGTGCCTTGACGACACTCTGTTTGCCCGCACCACTAGCAAAACAAAAGCAGACAACATCTTCTGGGGCGAACACTTCGAGTTCTACGGCCTCCCGCCCCTCCATAGCATCACAGTTCACATCTATAAGGATGTGGAGAAGAAGAAGAAAAAAGACAAGAATAACTATGTAGGACTGGTCAACATCCCCATGGCCAGTGTGACTGGCCGTCAGTTTGTGGAAAAGTGGTACCCAGTCAGCACACCTACGCCCAATAAAGGGAAATCAGGGGGGCCTTCCATTCGGATCAAGTCCCGATACCAGACCATCACCATCCTCCCCATGGAACAGTACAAAGAATTTGCAGAGTTTGTTACTAACAACTACACCATGCTGTGCTCAGTGCTAGAGCCTGTGATCAGTGTGAGGAACAAGGAGGAGATGGCCTGTGCTTTGGTGCACATTCTTCAAAGCACTGGCAGAGCCAAGGTAAGAGCAGAAGGAACATGGCACAATGATTCCTGAAGCTTATAAGCATTTCTCGTGGGTTTAAAAAAAATTTTTTTCACAGACTAGGAAATCTGGGTTTGCATAAATTTAAATAGAGATTAAGATGGAACTAGTATGAGGGGTGTACAGCCCTGGGAATGGGAGTTAGAGGAGGGGAACACTACCAAGGGGGAGAGGCTGTAGAGGGGAAGCGAAGTAAAGCAAAGCAGAATGAGCGTGGGCAAATTCTTTATAAAAGGAAGGCAATATAGGTGTGCAACTCATTACCAAAGGCAGAAGTAGAATCTGTAAGTGCGAATATGTTTCAAAGAGCTAGATGTAGACACTTAGAGGAGATAATTATTGCAGGGTTAAAACATTAGCCATGTAGGTGGAAGGACTTCATAGCATCCTACCATCACAGAATGTTACTTTTGTACCTTGAGTACATAGAACTGTTTCCTGCATTGCTGGATAGGTGATGCACCATGAACACTGTAGCATCAAGGGGCTTGCAAATAAAATTTTGTCAATGTGTCCTGTAAACAGTGAACACAGCAAAGATTCACCACAGTTAACATGGATGATTAGCACTTGGATTAGCCTGGCTGGATTGTGAATAGCCACCCTGGAGCTCTCAAGTGAGCAATCCAGGATTTTGTTGTATTGTTGTTACACTTGAATCTCACTAATTTACACTGATTGGGAAAACTGTTTCCAATTTTTAGAGAAAATAAAAGGCAAGTAAATAATAATAAAGCAAGGGTAATGTAGTTTGATTGTAGTTATTGGAGACTTCCTAGTATACTAGTAATGTGCTTCAGTAAATTTTGTGAAGTAGCATTTTAGGGATGTGTGAGAGGCTGCCACTTTTTTTTCTGCAGATTAGCAAGATTCTGTTGTATTATTCACGGAGGCTTGATGGGACGTTAAAATATGTAGAAAACAAATGAAAATTTGGTCTCTGCCCCCAGGAGCCTTAGTGTCTGTGGGTGGATTCTGGAAGGGGCTGGTTGCTTCCTGTGGGATGCTGAGTGCCCTCAGTTCCTGCTGGAGTAAGCAGCTGAGGAATTCAATCACCACTGCAGGACAGGGTCCTGTATTAGGAGCTTGCAGCCTGCTTTGATTCTTGCCCTTTGTTCTGTCTGGCCTGCCTGATAGCCTGAATGCAGTTCAACACAATGCTAAATCAAGGCATAGTAGGAGTGCTAACTTTGTCTCCCAAATCCCCAGCCCATTTTATGCTCATTAATTTCCTTGGTCTGAATCCTTCTTAATAAAAAATTTGGATTTGCTTTCCTCCTGATACTTGAGTTTGGATAGCAGGGAAACACACAGGTAGTTATCTCTAATGTGCATCAGTAAATCATGATTATAACATATCAGCCATAGAGGAGTGAGTATGTCATAAAATGTCAAAAAAAGCTTGGTTGTAGGGATTTTTTATTTAGAGGCTTGCATCCACCTTTGTAATTTTACCCACCAGTCCCAGCTGCTATTCTAGCTAATCTGTATAGCCCCAGTGCTGTAATATTTGCATGCCTTCCCCGAGGCCAGGCACTTCAGTTCAATTATCCTCTCATCCTGTTTTGAGGAGTGCAGGGCTCCTTTTATTCTTCCCATCTGGGTTCTAAAGTCATTTAAAAAGCATTGCATGATTCAGTTTGGTTAATAAACCTTATTCCTGGTGGACTTTTTCCCTCAGGACTTCTTGACCGATCTGGTGATGTCTGAGGTAGATCGCTGTGGGGAGCATGATGTTTTGATCTTCAGGGAGAATACGCTTGCCACCAAAGCCATTGAGGAGTACCTAAAGCTGGTAGGACAGAAGTATCTTCATGATGCACTAGGTAAGAACATTCCAGTCTCTCTTTCTCTCTTTCACAGAACCTAGACCCAAACACTGTCAGAGCAATCCGCCAAGTAACTTGGTTGTGCTTTGAGTATCCTGGTGAGAAATGCATTGACTGCTACTCCAGCCTCAAGGCTGGAGTTGGTTCTGTGGTTCTAGGAACCCCATGTACTGAGATCCAGGCCCCTTACCACATAGCACCAGATCCACTGGCCTCAGCCAGTCCATACAGCAGCACAGGAATCTTTAATCTAGGGGACTTGTGACATGTCCCTTGCATGTACTCCTGAAATGCTGCTCTCTCACCATGTGCAGTAGAATCTCACTGGTTCTGCTGCATCTGGGCCCTTTGTGTTTATGGAGCACAGAAACAAGATTTGGCTCCTAAGATCTGCAGCAGCTGAAAAAGGTTCACACGCACTTCTGTGTGAATTAAGGAGTCTCGTTTAATGGTTATCTCATACGAATGCTCTACATTTTTCTAGGTACCATCTTTTCCCTTGATTCTCCTTATTGATTTAAATGTCATATCTCTTCCTTATGATTATGGAGTACGTGAATAGGGATAAATGTGATTTTGATAATCTAACAACTAGGAAAGATACTGACAACATAGATGAAGTTCAGTGCTTTTGCATTGTGTAAGCTTTGCATCTGGACATTGCTGGTGAATCCAGTATCACATATAATCCCAGATGAAAGAAGTTAAGTGAAAATTTCAGGAAAGGGTCAGTAGTGTTCTGCGTAAGCTTGCATAGCCCCTTTGGTGGGGGAAAGGAATCGTAATGTTGAAGATGTTCCATACAGCAGGGCAGCCCAAAGTCCCACCTGAAAACTGATATGCACTAGGGGTGTGAGGCTGAAGGCAAAGCTTATCATCCACTGGATTTTATTGCTGGGGAACCTCCAACCAAGCTGTTCTTGTTCATTTGTCAAAGACGGTACAAGTCCAAGCCGGTATTTGGGTTGGGTGCATGTATGTATTATAATAAAGATTTGACAGTTTGCATACACATTAGGTGCAGCATTGAGCTACTGGCAAATTTCCAGGGTGGCCTTCTGGTCATGACCTCTGCTTTTAAGCAATTAATTCAATACCTTGACAGTCATATTTCTCTTAATCCCACCCTAAGCTTCTAATCCTGCACCAGATGCAAACAGAAGTATTTAGGGTTACATGTGGCCAGCTGGAGAGAATGAGGTTGTGAAGCTAGTGAGCATCACAAACCAGAAGAACCTGCTTCAAGCTGTTCCGGGGACCCTTTGAGGATGCTTGTTTGAAGTGCTTTTTACTCAGGGAAAAGAACAGAATCAGTTGTTCATCTCACCCTACATGCTTAGCTCTTGCTCTTGTGATGTCCCAGGTCTCGAACCCAGACCTAGGAGTCCATGGACAGCAACTGCATCCTGTCCTCCACCCAAGGTCTGCTGAAACCTGGTGGGCCAAGAAGCTAGTAGGACTATAGCCTCAGTCAAGGCACCATCCATGGGAGCCCTGACTGGAGGATTGTCCAGCTCTGCCAGTTGTTCCAACCATGCTATTTAAGCCAGAAGGTGGCACAGAAAGTTTGCCCAAGCAACAAGGTGATTTCTTCTTGTGGCTACATTGGACCTTGCTTGTTCTTATATCCAACCCTGTTCCTGATTCCTGCTCCACTCCTGTCTCACTTGTGTCTTCACTCCTGTTCCCACTGTGCTCCATCCCTGTGCTTGATCCTTGCCTCTCCTCTAGTTCCTGCCCTCACACCTCACTTCCAACCATCAGAGACCAGTCCTGGCTCTGACCCCGGCCTCCAACCCTGACTTTGGCTTGACCCTTGGCTCTGACTTTTGGTATCTGACCTCAGCCCTGACCCTCAGCTTCGATTCTTGCTTCTGACTTTGGCTTGACCCCTGACTCTGGTAATTAGAAATCGACTCTGGTGCTGACCCTTGGTGCCATTCCCCAACCTGGACACTTGCTCTCCCCACTAGACCAGACTCCTGCTTTACTAGGCCAAACCACCTACATTCCCATAGCAGCACTCACCCCAACCCCCCCCCCCAACTTCCTACCTTCCTAGCCTTACCCCCCTCCCAGCAAGCCTAGCAGACTCATCCTGCTTGTCTACCTCTCTTACCTGCACAGAGACACTGCTGGCTTTGTGCCTTTCCCCCCTGCCCCCGCCCTCCCCGCAAACTTTGCTCTTGACACATGCCACTGCCAAACAAGTAATCCCAGCCACAAGTGGTATCCCAACATTGGGTATGTCTACACAGCGACTAGACACCTGTAGCTGGTCCATGTCAGCCGACTCAGGCTGCAGGGCTATTTCACTGCCATGTAGATGTGGGAGGGTCCCAAACTGGGCTCCTGCCTGAGCCCAGAAATCTATATAGCAATGAAACAGTCTCTTAGCCTGAACCCAGCAAGCCCGAGTGAAAAGATTTGGGTAAAGATACTTACCTGTCCTGCTTGCAAAGCCATTGGTGGTTTGGTTTTGAGGTTTTTTGTTTGTTTCTTAAACAGTTTTTGCACAGACAGTCCTTCTGGCATAAACTCCAAAGTGAGGACACAACTCAGGAGTCATTGAATCATTAAGCAGATAAGGGAAGATACCCAGTGCACAGCAGCAGTTTAAAAAGTAATGAGTATCCTGGAGTCCATATGAGAGAGAGTAGAAAATACGCTGACATTACAGAATATCAACCAATGGAGGCCCCACCATGCCCAGTCTGAAGTTGTGTGTCCAGTTTCAATTGCTTCACTTTAAGAAAGAGAGGGTAGAAATTTAAAAGCTCTAGAAATAGGCGGCAAAGATTCTGCAAAATGTAAGGATGACAAGAGACTGCTTAAACCAGGATTAGTTAACTTGGATTGAATTATTCACAGTTGCAAAGAACAGAGTGAAAACTGGTGAATCCTCCTTTTTTACCATGTCTTATAATGCAAGAACCAGGTGACACTCAATGAAATTAAAATACAGTAAATTTAGAACTAATAAAAATAAAAAGTATGGTCAGATTCATTGCCAGAGAAGGTCACAAAGACAAGTAGCCTGGCTTTGCATTTTAAAGGGATGGATAATTTTATGATCGCTAATAACTTTTGTATTTATGCAAAAAGAGGTAAGGATAATCATTCTTCAGGGTATAAGCTGATATCTTGCAGGGGTCAGAAAGGAATTCTCCCTCTCATCTTCTCTGCCCCCCAATGTACAGCAGTTGCACAGCTGGCTAGATTTATTATTTTGGGAGGGGAGACGAGTGGGATTTGCCTTCCTCTGAAGCCTCAGCTGTTGGCTAGAGCACGAATGGCCTGATCTGGTATGGCAAATTCTGTGTTTGAAAACAGTTATGAGGAGTCATGCAGTCCACATCTGGTGTTTGGAGACTACCTCACTGCAGATGCTGGGTGCAGAAAATGCAGTTGCCAAGCAGAGGCATAAACAGGATTTAAAGATACATCAAGACTTTTCTGTAATTGCCACTGTTTGTAACCCTCTTCCCTTACAGGGGAATTCATCAAGGCTTTGTATGAGTCAGATGAGAACTGTGAAGTCGATCCCAGCAAATGTTCATCCAGTGAATTAACTGATCATCAGAGCAACCTGAAAATGTGTTGTGAGCTGGCCTTTTGCAAGATTATCAACTCCTACTGGTGAGCACCTGCCTCTCACTCATTGGCCACTTGGTTTGACCATTTGGTTAGGAAAGGCAAAAAGAGTATCCCTCTCTCTCCAAAATATGGGAAAGCAGCAGTTGTGAGACCGAGGACAAATATACTTCCGTGTATTATAGGAGCTTGGGTTCCTGTAGCTAACCACTCTCTACACAACATCGCAGAGAGAAGTTCCGTCCAAACAAGCAGTACTGACACCATACTCAGTCCTAAGTACTGTATCATATGGGAATGTCCCTTGAAATATTTACTGTGGGAATGGAGATATAGTGAATGATGATTGAATCAATGAGGGTAACTTGAAAACTAAACTTCAGAAGTTCAATTTGAATAAGCAGCTGATAGCTTGGATGCTTATGTGAACTGTTTTTCAGACCTCTTAGATCTGCAAAAGTGGTATGGAAATTATATTGTAGGGAAAAAGCTTCACAGAAGATTTCTATTAGTGTCGACTTCTGCTCAAGCTGGAAATGTTGAAATACTGGCTTTTCTGCTTCAGGCCAGATCAAATGAAAAGCAAAAAAAAAAAAGGGTTAACTCTGCATTCAAAGTCTTAAGTCCAATTATAGAAATGAGCAACAGTTCAGTGTATCTGAATTTTTACAAACCAATTTGCCATTCACTTCAAACTAGGGATGAACATTTCTTAACACGTAAATCAAAGTGATTGAAAAGGATTTAGTTTTATATCTTCTAGAGGAATGCTTTGAATAATCCTTAAGTGTACCAACTAAAATGGTGATCTGGGAGCTAGGACTAGAAACCTAATAACATTTGCTGGGCTGAAATAATAGAATAGCCAGCATTTCTGTTTCTCATGGTTTTGCATTTCCTGTGACAGGCTGACAGTTCAACCTGTTACATTTCACACCTTTGTCATTTTATTGATCGATTTAATTGTTTGCAGTGTGTTTCCTCGTGAGCTGAAGGAGGTGTTTGCATCCTGGAAGCAGAAGTGCCTCAGTCGGGGCAAGCAGGACATCAGTGAACGCCTGATCAGCGCCTCACTCTTCCTCCGTTTCCTGTGCCCGTCTATCATGTCCCCTAGTCTCTTCAGTCTCATGCAGGAGTATCCTGACGACCGGACATCTCGCACTCTGACACTCATTGCTAAAGTCATTCAGAACCTCGCCAATTTTGCTAAGTAGGTGGCAGTAGCATATTAGCCCTGCAACAACAAAATGTTCAGGGGTCTCAGTCTCACTGCGTCTTACTGAGGGAAGGAAAGGAGAGCTCTGTGCAAATGCAATTCTAAAGCTAAATCCTAGGAATGCTCTGTGAAACTTGGAATGGGGAGGGTGCTTTTCCACCCACACAGTGCTTGGCTACATAAACCAAATAAACCAAGAAGAGCACTGACACGTGTACACTGTCGGCCTGATTCTGTTTTCAGGAGTGTCACTGAAGTCAGTAAAATGACACTGGTGTAAACTGTTGTGATTGAGAACAGAGTCAGGTGTTTTCTGTGTAAGTACATATACACTTTGGTTTTCATTTGATCTCATATAAAATATAAAAGTAGAATTCAATACAAGTTACTTGAAGGTGGTAACTCCTTTTATCCAAACTCACAGCTAAAGGAATGATGCAAAGGACATATGTCCAGAGTCTCCAAAAAGGGTAGTGTATGTGGGGGCACTGGTGGTGCCTGTCCCCCAGTGGTATGAACAGTGGATTGTTAGTACCCAGATGAGTCAAGCAAAGCAGTGGGATTCTTCAATCACTTGCCCCTCTTCTCCTACCCCAGGAAGAAAGATGAAGGGGAAAGCATTAGAATAATTATCTGAACATCCATCTGTTGTATTCTGTGTGGAGGTCATTCTCTCTCTCTCTCTCTCTCTCTCTCTCTCTCTAGGTTTGGTAATAAAGAGGAGTACATGGCCTTCATGAATGATTTCCTGGAACATGAATGGGGGGGAATGAAGCGCTTTCTCCTGGAGATCTCTAACCCGGACACCATATCAAACACCCCTGGGTTTGAAGGCTACATTGACCTGGGCAGGGAGCTCTCAGTTTTGCACTCCCTATTATGGGAGGTTGTGTCCCAGCTTGATAAGGTAAAGCAGGCCCAAGGGCTAGGAGGGTGGATTCTGCAATGGTACCATAGCAACTGTCAACACCAGGAAATACCCAAGAAGCAGCCAAGTCCTATTTTAGGGGGAAACTTTCTGAAGTTCAGTAACTCTTTAGAAAAGTATGTGACTGTGGCGTTTATCCTTTCAGTGATTCCAGATCAAGGCCTAGCTCCTGCAAGACCTGTGAGGCCTTGCACAGGATGTGCAAGGGAGTTGTGCTCCAGCACAAGTGTAAATGCTTTGCAGAGGCTGGGTGTTCAGTGTTGTCCCCTGCACAGTGATATGAAGCCTCCCTGAACACCCACTCCCTTACTCACATCTGTGCAGGGTAAAAAGGGCACGGCATGGATGGAGAATGGGAATATCAGTGGAGACAACTCATTGCTGCACATTCCCTTCTTAGGCTTTCCTCCTCCTCCCAGATTGGAGTAGTTTAACAGCAGTGTTTTTATTAAGGGCCTGAGCCAAAGTCCACTGCAGTCTCTGGGAATCTTCCTGCTGATTTCAACAGGCTTTGGATCAGATTTAGCATTAGGTCAGGTTCCCCACGTATGCCCTGTCCCATTCGTATTTTTACATGCCCCACATTGTGCATGGTGAAGCTGATTCTCTAAGAGCCAACACTGCAAGCTCCTGAGATCTGAAAACCAGGCTGTGTCTATTCTGCTACCTACATCATCACGGGTAATGGACATTCTGTCGTCAGCCTTTAGCTGGCAAATTGGCTGATGCATGAGACAGATTCCGGCTTGCTTTTCCCTAGCCATGTGGGCTCTTCAGAGCTAATAGAATTAAAAACTGGTAAGCAGGGAGAGGACTCGGACGCAAGGAACATAGTTCATGAATAAGATTTTGCCATTTTTACATGTTTACAAGCATTTGGCTATTCTCATCACACTGCAGAGTTTCAAATCCACATTATGCTGTCTGCAGTCCCAGATTCCGTTTACACGGTACCTGTCAGGTCTTTTCTTTTCAAATTGGAGATGAGTTGTCTGCAGAGAGCTACTAATAATATTTTGTTACTAGCAAGTTTTGGAGAAATAATGATTTATTCAAATATTTATTTCCTACTGGTACAGTATAAAATTATTTGTGTTGGTGTGGTAGAGTAAATCTAAATGCCCTTGATGCATGAAGATAAAAACACACATTTTAGTTTGATAAGAATTTTTGAATTTGTCAGTTTCCCATCTACACTCGTACATTTTTCCACTTTAAATGTCATATGCAGTAAAATCTCTCCTACAAAGATTGCTTTCCTGAGGCCACTGGAATGACTACCTGAACATACATGGGCAGATCCTGAGTTCATGTATATCGGGCCATTGCCACTTTACCTCAGCTGAAGATCTGGCCCAAAGACTGAAAGTTTCTGGCACTGTCAGAAGGAAAAAGAAGGGAAAAGCCCTCCTTAGAACTGGACTTATGAATTTGGCAGTATCAGATCTTATCTCATAGTTACTGGGGGCCGTGGAACTGCTCTCAAAATGCAGATAAGTGGTATATGACTTGGGAGTGGAGGCAGGAAGCGGATACAGTATTAAGCTAGCGTATACAGTGCACTTTTCCCAGTGCAGATGTATCAGTATATCCTAACAGGTTTGGGGAAAGGGGTTTTGTTTGTGCTAAAATGGGAATTAAGGGTTAATGTTACACTGCCATATTGCTTCACTGTGGGCAATGATTACAGGGACTAGGAAAGGGAATAAATTAAGTGACCAGGAAAAGCTGGAGGTTTTAATAAAGGAGAAATAATTGGGAGAAACAAGCGAGTGTAAAGTAACTTTCCACTGTAGACAACTGATTGGATGCCTGTTTCTGGGGGGGGTGGAACCTGTCTTTCACAGGAAAGTAGTCTTTGTAATGAGCTTTACTGTGTGATAATACCTCCCTTACCCTCTACCCGCACTCCGACCAGTGGCAGTGTGTAGATGCCAAAGTCACCTTATAAACTCAGGGCAGATTTCCAGAGAAGAACAGAAAATCTGAACAGCAGCCTCCACTACAAGGATATAGTGTTGGTAGAACTCTGCTTTATGGTCAGTTGCTGTTATGTGAGGCCTTGCCAGACTTAAGTGTAATGATGCAAGGTGGTAACTAAGCGCTAGTCACTGATTGAAAAGAAAATATTGGGTTGGATGTTACTGGAGTTTCCATGCACTGAAGTGAATGTTACTGGAGTTTTCATGCCATTAATTTTAATTTCATTTGAAGTGGTGAAAGCCATGTTAGCTCCCAGCTTTTGAAAGCACCTTGGTACAAAAGATGGCATCAGTGTAGAAAGCCAAAAGGAGAAGGCTGATGAAATGGAAACCTCCCTCCCCCAAACCCTTGCAATTCTCTCCTGGATCTCCTGAATGCAGCCCAGCTCCCCCGCCCCCCGTTCTGTTGGCATGCATTTCTTTTACCACATGACCCCTTTTGCCTGGAAAGTTCCCTCCCATTAGCTGATTCTGTAGTCTCTGAATTCCCATTAATTAGTAGTTACTTTAGTTTTTAACTTGACTCTACCCTGGATTTAGTTTGCTTTGCATGACAGTTTTGTGTTGGAATGGCAATAGTTTGGTTTTATTGAGCATGAATTTTATTTTTGGGGGTCAATCCTAATTTCTTTTCTATTTCCTTTTCTTTCCTCAATGTCTGCTGCACCCTGTTTCGTCTCCTTCATTCATCTCGTCGCCGTGGTTACGCTGCTCCGTAACAATGCATTATGGTCCTGCCACACCCACACACAAACACCCACCCTCCTTCCTTCCAACCTCCACCCCTCTGCATCGTTATCAAAAAATGGCGGATGTCGCGGTGCTTATTGTCCAATCAGGGTGAAAATTCCTTCCTACAGGCGACCGTGGCAAAACTTGGACCCCTCCCTCGCATTCTTGCTGATATCACCAAGTCAATGACCAATCCTACGCCAATACAGCAGCAGCTGCGGCGTTTCACCGAGCACAGCTCTAGTCCAAATGTCAGTGGCAGTCTCTCCTCAGGGCTTCAGAAGATATTCGAGGACCCCACTGACGGGTATGTAACAGCCAGCGTTCAAGAGCAGATATGAAGCAGCAGGGATGTAGGATCGGCCAGGTTGTAAGACTGTGTTAAGAGAACCCCTGTCCAAGCATAGTCACTCCAAATTTATAACTAGGACGTTCTAGAATTGCTGTCTGTAGTAGGGAGGACAGGATCCCACTGAGATATGCGAGGACTAGTGCTAAGACATGTAAGCTTTGCACTTAGCCAGGATGCTGGGGTTTGCCTAAAGTCAATGACTTAGGATATTGAAAACCAAACCTTATACCACTGGCCAACCTGGGTGAAGTGCAATGAGATGGAAAGATACAAACAAAACGTGTAGCTCAATATAAATCCTGTAAAGCCGACTGAAATATCTCACTCTAGAGATTAGATTACCTTTCCAATAGCACTGAGAAATCATGTTATAGTTAAGCTGAGGGAGAATGAAAATATTAGAATAGCAAAAATAATCTGTTCTGTATTTAGTGTTACATTTCTCACCTTGTAATTCTTACAATTCTGGAGAGCTCCAGCAAAAAGCCTGGTGATGGCTGAAATGCATGAGAACTTGCAACCTAGTGGTTTATATGTCCATGCTTTGTGCTGCCAAGTGTAAGGCTTTGTTTTGTGTCTCAGATGTGTCTACTTTCTGAGCCTTCAGCAACTCCTACAATTACTTGTTCAGACAGATTGAACAGGTATAGCCTAAAGTTCTGGGAGGCTGAGGAAGAGTGAAATGAAGTCTAGACTGGTTTGGAATCTAACTGGAAAACAGCAATGTCCAAGGGGGCAGAAATCAGTGGGAATGGTTTGAGTTTTACTTGTGAGAAGACAGTCAGGCAGTTCTTAAGTAAGGCTTTATTCTTCAAGCTAAACTAATTGGAAACGTGTGTACTGTGACTTAAGAAAAGTGAAAATCTTCACAGAAGGAAATAATCTAGTTCCCTGAGGCTTTTTTAGAGAGAGGGAAGGGGTTTAATTGAGGAAGAAGGGCATTTTTGTGACAGATTGACTGGGGTTGTGGCTGGTTAAAAATTAACCAGATGCCTATCTGCTCCACAGTGACTCACATAAACTGAATTCTCCAACCCAGGAAAATATAGATGGGTATTTTCGAGGGAAAACCTTACTGTTGGTTCAGCAGGCATCCACCCAGAGCATGACTTACTCAGACAAGGACGAGAGGGAGAGCATATTGCCCAATGGACGTAGCGTCTCCCTCATGGACCTGCAGGATCCCCATGCAACTCACAGTGATCACGCATCCATCCTGCACGATGTGCCTTTGCGTCTGGCAGGCAGCCAGCTCTCTATAACACAGGTGGCCAACATCAAACAGCTCCGGGAGACTCAGAGCACACCACAGAGCGCTCCCCAAGTAAGGAGACCGCTGCACCCAGCCTTGAATCAGCAGGGCAGCCTCCAGCCCCTCTCCTTCCAGAATCCGGTTTACCAGCTCAACAACCCTCCTCCACCAATGCCAAAGGCCTCTGTGGACTCCAGCTTGGAGAACTTAAGCACTGCCAGCTCCCGAAGCCAAAGTAACAGTGAAGACTTCAAACTCAGTGGACCCAGCAACAGCAGCATGGAGGACTTCACCAAACGCAGCACACAGAGTGAGGACTTTACCAGACGGCACACTGTGCCAGACAAGCATGCACCTATGGCTCTGCCCCGCCAGAACAGCACTGGGCAGGCACAGATCCGTAAAATGGACCAGGTTGGGTTGGGCGCCAGGGCCAAAGCACCACAGTCCCTGCCACATAGCGCTTCCTTGCGGAGCACAGGGAGCCTGTCAGCAGCTTCAGGTGCAATGGTGACAGAGCCAGTTCAGAATGGGAGCCGGTCGCGGCAGCAGTCCTCGTCCTCCAGAGAAAGCCCTGTCCCCAAAGTGAGGGCAATTCAGCGGCAGCAGACGCAGCAGGTAGGAACAAAGTCCTTCTCCCACATTTTGTCCATTCTCTGTATTTGTAGCCCTCAAAGGTAAACTGCCCACTTCAACATTTTCCACTTACTTTATTTAAATGTGAAACAAGAAATGTGAACTGATTCTAGTATTATGGGAGGAGAGGCTGGAATGGGTAGGAGCAGCAGGCACAGGTTGTGGTTTGCCTTGCTACCATTATTACCTTGGCCAGCAACTCTCACTTGTTAAATAAAATGAGCACAAGATAATCAAATTAAGATTTAAAAAAGCTGTGTTTTCAGTTTACCTTCACAATAGGAGAAGTGACAAATTTGTTCAAAGAAGCAAAAACTGAAGAATTCCAAGAACAAAAAGCTTTGTTTCAAAAGCCAGTTGAGATGGCTGAGTTACAGTATATTTGCCTACTGAAGAGGAGGGAAATGAATCGATAAGAATAGCATAGAATCCATGTCGCCCAACTGCTAAGCAAATGCAATATTCTCATCAAGTATAAAGAAATGTATATTTCGTCACAACCCAACAACCTTAGCTCCAACCTCCACTACTCTGTCATCAGTAATATCAGAATATGAATAAAATGGAATATATATTTACTTATGTCTAATGCATGTTGATTGGCCTCATATGCAAATCCACATACTTAATTTTACCAGAAGTCAATAACATTATGCATGTTCCATCTTATACAATTTTGTTCTTAACAAATAGCAATTATATAGTATTGAACAAAAAAGTGTCTAATAAATATTTTAACTGATGTGTACAATGTAATGGTATCCCATAAAATGAAATACTTAAATACTGAAATTGAGATAGATAGTCCATACAAATGCCCAACAGTCCATAGCACAACCACCTTAACTCTGATTTATGAAGATTTCCTGTATTCATTTCTCTGCTCTAGGTTAGAACAGCGCATTTCTAGGCAGTTTAAGGTTTATGATGTCCTAACTGTTAATATCCTTGCTTTTCAGTACTTGAGTTTTGTAGTTTACGTGAAAGCTAAGTATATTGTTGTCATTCAGTGACCTTATCTGGCTTTGAAATGAGGCTCTGGAATATATTAAAACCAGCAGCTTAAATTGCACAGGGAAGCAGAAAGGAAGCCACTGCAGTTCTCTGACAACAGCAGTTATGTGCTCATGCTGACACAATACGCGAGCCAGGTGGCTGCATTCTGCACTAGCTGAATCTTCCAGGTGGTCTTTGCAGATAGGTCCAAGTAAAGGGCACTGCAGTGTCCGATCCTGGAAGTCACAAAGGTGTGAGTGAGGACTTGTGGCAAGGGAGAGCTACAACTGCTTAGGCTTGGTTTACACTTAGAAATGTTGTCAGCAAATTCAGAGTGTGAAAAAAAAGTGCACCCCTAACTGACAGCTATGGTAGCTGGTAATGCAGACTCCACTTATACCAGCACAGCAAAAGGTCCTTTTGCTGGTAGAGCTATACTGGCTTGCTGGTATTAGCTGCATCTCCACCAGGAGAGCCTGTTGGTATCGCTCTAGCAGTAAGTATCTACACCAACAAACCCTTTTAAATGTAGACGAGGCCTTTAGCAATGTATGGGAGAAAAAGTAGGACAACTCATACCTGGTATCTGGGAACCTGAGAAGAATCAGTGCTTGAAAACTACCATATGGTGTCTGGCTTTCACTACTGTAACTGAAATCGGAAATATTGAATCACAAAGCCAAGCTTATTAGGCAATGATATTGATACCAAAGAAATTAATCCCATAATGTTTAAGGTTTTTTATGTCGTTTGTGTGCATATCCCTCATTTTGGGTGCTTGTCTTGTAAGTGGGTATAGGTGGGTTGATAGATACAGTATGTTGGATGGTACCATATATTAGATGTTTAAACCACTGCTGGGGTGGGGGGAATCTTCAGCCCAGTATAATAGGAGCTGTACTTGGAAATCCACTAACTGCTTTTCTAATGCTTCAGCTGCCAGGTGAAACTGTGTGTTTTCTTCTGGTAGCTTCATTCTGTACTGCACTGCCTTATAGGAATTCCCTTTGGAAATAGTTAGTTTCCTTGAGGCCTTTTACTGGAAATGGCTAGAAAAATAAACACACTTGCTTGAAGGCAGTGTTGCGGGGAACCATATAGGCTGTTTTTAAAGCAGCCTTTTAAAAAATATTACTGACCCTTTTCTCCAGCACATACACATGCATATGGCCGTGCATGGGAAAACCTATAGCCACTGCCTTTTGCATGTTTGAGAAATCCCCAGTTGGCTGTTTACAACTCCTTGGATAATCTTTCGAATCTGTGTCATCTTGAGGTACTGATCGCCATATTCCTATGAAGTAAAGCAGTTTCCTCCACTTGCTTAGAAATAACAGAGCCAAAGTGATGTCGCAAACTTTCCTCCTCTCTTTACCATCTCCTTTTATCCTTCAGTCATGTTGATGCCACTGGCCCTGTAGATTATAAAAGTTGAGTTATATGTGTCTGCCCAGATTTCCATCCTTCCTTTTCTACACTGACTGTTTTCACCAGCAGTTAGTTTCCTTGCTCCCAGTTCAGTCACAGATATCAATCTGGTTTGTTGTTTGGTATTCCAGACAACTGAGAAGCTTCTTGAACTATTCTGACTTAAGTGGCCAGCCTGTTCTTGAAGCAAATTCCACCACATATTTTTAATTGCAAATATCACTGTGGAATTCTTTTTCTGGCTTAAAAAAAAGTTGGATGAGTTCTCTCTGAGTGATATTTGTAATTATCAACCTCTTTGCAAGTTTCATATGTTTTTGAGCACAGAGCAGGGCTGTTTGCTTGTCTGGGAGGTGTTAGCTTCTGTCTTTCATTTCTGTTTAGTGAGGAGGTGGGGGATAGAATTTTCAGAGATACTTTGGTATTGAATAAATTTCCATCTCTGGGAATACTGCCTCTTGGGACTCGTGTTAGTGTTTTCAAATTGCATCTTACCCTTTCCCGCCTGCTTCTTTGTGGGTGTCCTAACTGTTCATGCTTTTGAATTTGATTTCTGAAAATATTCCATTCTTCAATTTAAAGGTTAACTGAAAGGATATGCTGGTGAGCCAGAGGTCTAGAAGGAGGTTGTTAATGCAGTTTGTCCTGACCCTTGTGCGATCTTATCTCTCCAGAACCAAAATAAAAAGCAATTTTGTTTTTAAGGATCAAAGTCCTTCAAGCCTTCTAGCAGTTCCCAGTGGCTACAACAGTATTTACTCCTAAGAGATGCTGATTGGTGGCAGAGCTGCCCGTGGTCTATGTTCTCTCTGCTGTCTCTGTCTCACAGCAAATACTGTGAAGAGAAGAGTCTAACTGCAGGAGCATATGTATAAAGTAAGGTCACTGCTAATAGCAATATCAGTCATGCTGCCACCGAGGGTTATTAACCTTTCCACCACAAATTTCTCTCTTTCCGGGCAGAGGGCCTCCATCTCTGTCAAAGGCCTGAAATTCTCTCCGACCCATCTCTACACCCATCACTGCCAGGGCTCCATGTTGCTAGAATCAGGATATCATTGTTGGCAGAGCTAAGGCATCCCTTAGACCAATGGCTGAGTCACTGTTTCGGCAGCACTCTCAGCTCCTGAGCATGTGACTAAGGACTAGTCTACACTGGCAACTCTGAAGCACTGCTGCTGCAGTGCTTTAATGTGGCTTGTGTGGTCACGGCACTCTTAGCACTCTTTTAAAAACACTTCCATGAGGGGTGTAGCTCCCAGTGCTGGCACACTGTCTACGCTGGAGCTTTACGGCGCTGAAACTTGCTGTGCTCAGGAGGGTGTTTTTTCACACCCCTGAGCGAGAAAGTTGCAGTGCTGTAAACTGCCAGTGTAGACAAGACCTAAAAGACTGGAACTGGAAATCATACCTGGATGTCTGACCTGATATGAGGCTGAGCAAGCTCTTATTGTAAAATATTATAACTTCCCTATAAAATATGCTTCCCTGAAACCCAGCAAGCAAGATCTCACCCCAGCAGCTCACTCACTTTTTAAAATACTAAATGAGGCAACAATCTGAAATTCTACGGACCATTACTTAGTATGTGAAGCTAGTTAAGTGCCTTTATGCATTTGAGAAAGAGGGGTAAAAATGAAAAGGAGGACACTGACCCATTTGGACTCATAATTTAGCTGATTTTAAATGGTTATAATGTGTTGGGGAATGTCCCCTGCTCCTCAGATACCCATATTTTTAGTTTACCACTACTCCACTAAGAAATTAAAACACAAAAACCCTACACTCCTCCAGCAAAGCCACTGGCCATCGCTCATGTCAGACCTGGATAACTACATCACTCAGTGCTCTGTTGCCATCCAGGCAAGGTGACTAATAAACACTGTGTCCATTGTCCATCTGTGTAGTCGGACACCCCCTTTTGCATTCGTGGAGAGATTTTGGCATCCAGAGCCGTCCACATAAAGGTCCCAGAGCTTCATTCTAAATCCCCATGTTCTGCCCCTGTTGCACAGCTGCAGCTTGCTGAGTACCCTCAGCCTTTACAAGGCATAGTCTTCTGGGGCCTCACTACATCATGCCCCCTTTTGTCTTCTCTTCCCTGTGGCAGGCTTGTGGACTTTGGCTGGGAACCTTGATAGAGACTGGTCAGAGCAGCTGGGCCCTAACAGTTGCTCACTCTGCCTCAGTAGCAGCACCACCTCTCAGCGCATAGCTGGCCCTAGTGGGAAAGTACGCTCAGCTGCTCGAAAGGGATCACACGTAGCTGCTGATCTGGAGAGTGGTGGGAGTGGTTTCCAGGGGTTCTACTATATCAGCAACAGCTCCAGTGTGGAAGAGACTACAGTAGCCTCCACTCCCCCACACACACACCTCAAAGCGCCCAGCCCAGCCCGCAATGGTCCTCTTTTCTTGTCTGTCTAAAGCAGTAACATAGGAGGTGTAGGTCATGTGGTTGGTCAGACTTTGACTCAGGACTGCCTCCTCCCTAGAGTAAGCCGCTCCGCATTAACAAAAGACGGTTACTCACCTTTGTAACTGTTGTTCTTCGAGATGTGTTGCTCATATCCATTCCAAGTAGGTGTGCACGCGCTGCGTGCACGTTCGTCGGAAGAATTTTCCCCTAGCAACACCCGGCAGGTCAGCAGGCGCCCCCCTGGCGTGGCGCCTTTGCGGCACCGCATATATACCCCTGCCAACCCGGCCGCTCCTCAGTTCTTTCTTGCCGGCTACTCCGACAGTGGGGAAGGAGGGCGGGTGTGGAATGGATATGAGCAACACATCCTCGTAACAAGAAACAGTCAATGGGTTGAAGTAAGTAACCAGTCTTTTCATTCTTCGTAGTGTTTGTGCTCATATCATTCCGAAGGCAGCGTGAATCCAAAGCTACCAGGCCGGTCTGGCGGTCGGGTGGATTAGCTGAAGGGCAAAAACAGGCCAAACCAGAGTTCAGATGTCCGCTTATGTGGACTGTTTGCACCCAAGGGTAATGGCCAGTGAGGTGTGCACGGACCACGTAGCTGCACGGCATATTCGTGTATTACACGAATAGAAAGGCATCGAGGAGGCCCTGAGCTCTGGTGGAATGGCAGCACTTGGCCTGTGAAGAGGCGTGAGCTAAAATCATGCACGGGTTGTCCGAGCCACGCGGGTAACCAGGATGAAAAAATATTGTTTTGTTTGAGCACGGTCACAGGTGAACCTTTTCATCCTCCCTGGTCTGCCACGTCAAAAAAAGTGGGTCCTGTCTTACGAAGGGTCGGATTCGGTCGATTGTCCTTTGTGCGTATAGGCAACTCACCGTGCTTATCACAACATCAGTGAGTGTTAGGTGCTGCTCTACGAGCGTGAGTTTAAGGGAAAGGACCGGCGGAAGTGAGGATGTCTTGTGTGAAAAAACGCACGCGGGTGTGTTGGAAGAAGGGCCCGGGCCGGATGCGGGTTGCAGTTGCACTGTGAGTCCTTGTGGAATATCGTCGTTAAGGTGGGGGGGTCCACACATAAAGAGGCTGGCAAGCTCCGGGAAATCTCCTGGCGATGTAATGCCACAAGGAACGCCACCTTCCCGGATATGATACAGGAAGAATAGGTTGCCAAGCGTATCGAAAGGAGGTGGCCATAGGCGTGTGAGAGAACCAGATTGATCCCAGGAGGGGCCCGGGGGCGATCTGGGGAACAGCGCGCGCTCCAGGCCCTTGTTATTGAGAACCTTCGAACCATCGGGTGAGAGAAGAATGGAGAGTAAGCTCTTCTCCTGGATGAACTGTCGATATGGGCAGCCGGTGCACGCGCAGGAGCATGGGAGAGCGAGAGGCCTCGCTGTTGAGGTCGCCATAGTTATTCAAAATTAATGGATGGGAGCGCTGGGTAAGGTGTTACGTGGTTGTTGTCTGACACCAGCAGGAGAACCCTTCCCCGCCTGGGTAGCTCTGGGTTGCAGGCTTCGTGCTACCCAGTGAGAACTTGCTTGCACCGGCTAGTAGAGCAGTGCATGCTCCAAGCGGCTTCAAACCCGCCAGGAACCACGCCGTCGAGGTGGGGGATTGGTGAGGTTGGCGGAGTGAAGAAAGCCCGGCCGTGGTCCTGGATATCAGGGTCCCTGATGGGAGCGCTCCAGCGGAGAATGGGGGAGGCTGGCTACTGATAGGTCCAGCGTAACGTGGATTTGGTACCAGTGCTGGCGAAAGGCGCGCTGGGCGATCAATGTACTCGAGCCCGTTCCCCTGCGCAGCTTCACCAGGGGACTTTGAGCACCAGCGGAAAAGGTGGGGGAAAAGGGCATATAGAAAGTGCGTCGACCAGGACATGAGGAAGGCGTCCAGATCGACCCGGCATGAGCGGACCTGGCCCCGGACAAAGAGCAGAACCTGGGGCAACTACGGTTGCTTGTGTGGATGGCGCAAGGTTCGATTTGGGGAAAGCCCCACCTTCTGGAAGAGAGAATTGAGCTATGTCGTGTCGATGGACCACTCGGGGCTAGAAAAAAGACCTGCTGAGGTGGTCTACTACGAGTTGGACTTGGGAGGCAAGGAGGCCACCAGTCCAATGGACGTGGGCTATACAAGCTCCCATAGCCTGATGCCTTTGACAAGAGGGAAGACGGCCGTTCCCTCCTGCTTGTTTTTTATAGATGCATCCGCGTGGTGTTGTCAATCGTGGCACTAAGACACAGCGGCCTCGTAAGTGATGAGAAGCCTACAAGGTGAGCGCGACCGCCCGCAGCTCTGGATTTTATATTGCGATCGACAGCTCGTCTGAGCGGACCAGAGGGCTGTGTCCGACGAGACCCATTGCGCCCCCCAGAGGGTATGCGTTCCGTTGTCACCGATATGGACGGTTGCCGGGTGGAACGGCATGCCCAACAACGACCAGGGAGGGTCTTTGCCACCAGCGGAGGAGTGCAAAACGCTTTTTTGAGGGAGTGTGACGACAACGTCATGCTGTCCCTTGCATGGGCGGTAACGGAGGCTAACCAGATTTGCAGGGGGGAGGCGAGCTTGGCGTTTGCTTCGGTGACAAAAGGTGCAGCGCCATTGTGACCGAGGAGGCTGAGACCAGACCCGGGCAGGTCGTGGGAGGCAGTAGGTCTCTATGGGAGACTATTGCTGGAACCGGACTGAGCGGAAGCGCAGCTGTTAGCGAGCGTGCTGGAGTCCAAGGACAGCCCCATGAATTCTATCCTCTGAGTTTGCGTACGAGTGGACTTGTCAAATTGTCAGGGCCAAAGTCTCGAACAGTTCCCTCGATGCGGCTATCTTTGCGCGGCGACCTGTGCCCGGAAGACCGGCGACAAGCCAGTCGTCACGGAAGGGAAGACATATGCGTTGCCGACGAGGAAGCGGCCCACATGCCATAATTTGTGAAAACAGTGGGGCGAGAGAAAGGCGAAGGGAGACGGAAATTGGAGTGACGGTCTGCACACAACCGCAGATAGCGGTCTGGTGGGGGTAATGGGTACATTGGAAAGTAGCGGTCCTTCATATGCGAGAGCAGCGAACGTCCCCCGAATCCAGGACGGGAGATAATAGACCCCAAGGACACCATGCGGAACTTCAACTTCTTTAGAAGGCGTTGAGCGGAGGTCTAGGATGGGTCGAAGACCTCCTTTCGACTTGGGGATTAAAAAATAGCGGGAGTAAAACCCTCTGCCCCTGAGATCTTGAGGTACCTCCTCTATGGCTCCGATTTCGAGAAGCGTGTGGATCTCCTGGCAGAGGAGATGCTCGTGAGAGGGGTCCCTGAAGAGGGACAGGGAGGGTGGGTGGGAGAGAGGAGGCGAAATAAACTGGAGATGGTAACCAAATCCACCATGCGCAAAACCCAACGATCCGAAGTTAGTCGGGTCCACGCTGGGAGGAAGGAAGAAAGGCGGTTGGAAAACAGGAAAGGAGTCCGGGGAAGGACTGGTGCTCTGCTCTCGATCGCACCTTCAGAAGATTTGCTTTGGTCCCGGCGGTGGTTTGGCGGAACCATTATTTTGTCCCCCTTGGGAACCAGACTGACGTCTCCGGTTTACATGGCCCCGTCTTCTATTAAAGTCCTGACGTGGGTGTGGTGGGGGGTAGGGGCGCTGAGGTTGTGCCCAGAAGGACCTCCGTTGGGTCTGCGGGGTGTGCCTGCTGAGGGAGCGCATTATAATGCGGTTGTCCTTAAGGCTTTGGAGCCTAGGGTCTGTTTTATCAGAGAAAAGACCCTGCCCCTCAAATGGAAGGTCTTGAATCGTGTATTGCAGTTCGGGAGGTAAGCCGGAAACCTGCAACCACGAAATTCTCCTCATTGTGACCCCTGACGCAACGGTCCTAGCCGCCAAATCTGCGGCGTCAAGGGAGGCCTGTAAGGAGGTCCGGGAGATCTTTTTCCCCTCCTCAAGAAGGCTCTGGAACTCAGGGCGGGAGTCCAGCGGGACCAGCTCTGTGAATTTGCCCATGGACTGCCAGGTATTAAAGTTGTATCTACTGAGCAGCGCTTGCTGGTTAGCGACACGCAACTGTAGACCCCCTGCAGAGTAGATCCATGCGCTTAGCCTCCCGCGATTTTGGGGCGGGGGCTGGCTGGCCATGGCGCTCCCTCTCGTTCACAGACTGCACAACCAGAGAGCATGGAGGAGGATGGGTGTAAAGGTATTCGTACCCTTTAGAGGGTACCATATACTTCCTCTCCACACCTCTGGCCGTTGGAGGGATGGACGTCGGAGATTGCCAGATCGAGTCCGCTTTAGCCTGTATCGAGCGGATAAAAGGCAGGGCTACACGCATCGGGGCATCCGAAGACAGAATGTCCACGACAGGGTCCTCCACCTCAGGAACCTCCTCCACCTGGAGGTTGATGCTCAACACGACATGGCGGAGCAGGTCCTGGTGGGCTCGAAGGTCGATGGGGGGCGGGCCTGAAGTTGAAGTACCTGCCACCGCCTCATCCGGCGAGGAGGAGGAGGAGAGACCGGGGACCAAAGGTTCCTCCTATGGTTCTTGTTCCAGAGGGGGGGCCGTTTCTTGAGCGCCCTCGGGGTCCTGGGTCGCGGTTGAAATGTCGTCATCTGCTGGAGGAGGACGACTGACGGTGGCCTCCGGTACCCGATGGACGGCAGCCGCAGATCGCGCACGCAGTGCGTGGGATCGCCTTGGGCTTGGTGGTAGGCCCAAGGCGTCCAGAAGGACCACTGCGACGGCTGTTCCAGTCCCTGGATTTTCAGGAGGAACGGGTATGGTCCACATCCCCATAGAGGCGCTGTCTGGGCGGGACGAACCTGAGGGGTGTCTCGACGGCCAACGGCGGAGCGGATAGTCCGTGAGGCTGGTACGGATGTACGCCGTTGTTGAGAACGGTACCGGGTCGCCGGGGAGACCTGAGTACCGTACCGGTGCGGAGACGGGACGGCGCCTAAGGGATGGACCAGCACGTGCCGGGAGGTCGACCGGGACTGAGAGTAGTACGCGGCCGCGATGGACTCCGTCGAGAGCACGGTGCGGGAGGCAGACCGTCTTGTTGAGTACCGGTCCGGGGAACGGGACCTGGACCTGGACCGTGCCGCGAGTACGACGCGCCGAGAGTGGGATCAGTGCCAGGACTGCGAGCGGCGTCTGGAAGGCGAGTGGCGATGTGAGTGGGAGCGGTGCCGGGACCTCGACCGCGACCGGTGCCTGTCCGTTGCTCCGAGAGACGTTGGTCTGAAGCATAGCCGGCTTCCCGTTGAGGAGGTCCCGCACCGGCGGTGCCGGGGTTGAGGAGAAGGCTCAGTAAGGGCTATCAGTTCCTCGCCGTTTGCGAAGGTCTCCGGCGTAGTGGGAACAGCAAGCTTGACCAGGCATCGCGCCGGGAGCTGTCTTTGCACCGGACTCGACGGCTCTTGCCTGGCCGGAGTCGACGGTGCTGGGATAACGGTGCCGCGGCAGATGGCGTGCCGGCCGGCACGGTTTCCCATGCTCAAACTGCGGTGCGGAACTGCAGCCTCAGGAGCCTTCCGACTTCTTCGCCTTCGGCGAAAGGGAAGCGGTGCCGGGCGACTTCTGTTGCCGGAGACTGTTGGTGCTATGTGGTGTTCTGGTGGGTACCGGCTGCCTCCGGTGCCGACGAAGAACTTCTGCCCGGTGCGGACTGTGGTGCGCTCGGTGCCGGGAGCTGCAGGGGTCAGGGCGCCTCCATCAGGAGCTGCTTTAAACGCGAGTCCCTGCTCCTTTTTTGTCCTTGGCTTAAAGGACTACAAGATACGGCACTTGTCTGTAAGATGGATTCCCCAGCACTTCAGGCAACGATCGATAGGGGTCTCCCAGTTGGCATCGGCGACGGCAGGCCGAGCACTGTTTGAAACTGGGAGAGCCAGGCATGAGCCCGGGTCCCACGGAGGGGTGAGGAGGATTAAACCTCAGCCCTCGAACTATATACAATAACTACACTAACAACTACTAGACTAACTACTAAGATTAACACTAAACTATAACTATAACCACGAACTGAGACAAAGAACGGGTGAAACGCTAGGGAGGTGGAGGTCAGCTAATCCGCACTCCACTGTTCCAACGACCAACACGGGCGGTAAGAAGGAACTGAGGAGCAGCCGGTCGGCAGGGGTATATAATGCGGTGCTGCAAAGGCGCCACGCCAGGGGGCACCTGCCGACCCGCCGGGTGTTGCTAGGGGAAAATTCTTCCGACGAACATGCACGCGGCACGCGCACACCTACTTGGAATGGATATGAGCAAGCACTCGAAGAAGAACTAGCCACTTCACCATACAGTATGATCCCTCACCCTCAGCTCTCCATCAGTGCTGGCTGAGTATGCCTGCTCTGTGGTGTAACTCTAGGCCCATTTCATAGGGAAGAGTTTGAGTGCCAAAATTTCAGCGGAGCTGCCATAGTTATCCATAGCATCTCTGCTCAGGACCAACGACCCTTGGTAATAAGATATAAAATATATTTATAGAGAAGAACAAAATTGCCTTATCCCCAGCAATGTGCTGGTATTGTCCTTAATGCTGCTGCCAAAACAAGGCATCAAATTGCCATGTTAACAGAAAAAGGAAAGCAGGCTGGGAAAGAAACTTTATTTTCAAGTTTCACAAAAGGGAAGCTGGGGAAATAAAGCATTGTTGCTCTCTCAACAGCAATATTTCCCAGAATTTAGAAATTCTGGTCTCTTGCTTCAGGGCATCTGTGCCCATATTCTCCCCTATGGTCCAACAAGGGCACCCATCTTTCCCTCCTGACTGGGGTATCTCCAGGCTGAACAGTTCCCTGCCTTCACTGTTTGGTTCCTAGCAAAGGCAAGCTGACCTGCTTATCTTCACTTCATAGCAGGTTAACAGTGTCACTGCCCCCATGTATAGGTACCGCACAGCTCTTTTGGTGCACGCATATTTCATTCTTAAGATAAAAGCACTACAGAGAAAACACATTAAAGACCATACAAGAACCTACATGATTATTAATAAGCTTGCCTGAAATCACCCCAACCCTGCCATGGGCTCTGGCAGGAGCAGGCCTTAACACCTCACCTAAGGGGTTTTCTTGGAGTTTCAAGGACTGATAATGGTAGGAATTACACTAGCATCTCCCTCCTCCTAGAGGAGTTACATACAGTTCCACAGTAACACGCACACAGTTGCATTTTTAATACAATGAACCACAGACGTGTTAAAGAAAAATTGCATCTCAAGTTAAGCACCTCACTTCTTCAAAGTAACAAACCATTCACAAGCAAGCTACAAATAAATAAAAACTTCCTCGTCTTTTGTGCTGTGAGAGGGGGACTGAGACAGCCTTACCAGGAAGCTAGCTAGCAGAAGGTGAACATGGTCAGGACCCAATCAGTAACAAGATCTTTTTCCATAAAAAGGAAAGTGCATCTGCAAACAAGTAGCATATCAGCAAGCACCAAACAGTCATCTCTTCAAATGTAAGCCCATCTCCTTTCTGAAGTGTCTTGTACTGTCTTTAATCTTCCTTATAAGAGATCTAAACCACAGTACTTCTGGACTCTGGGGTGTGTTGTCTGATTCTGTTGTGTGCATGCCTTCACTCCCCTTTCTTGTCCTTAAGGAGTATGGAATTGTTTTAGGAAAATGACTGATTGAGGGGAAGCTGTGTGCATGGGTTTAATGCAGAGAGGGGTCTTTCTGCATTAAACTTTTCCTGGATGCACTGATGTTAGAGGGGCTGAAGTGTAGTATGTGTCTGGAATATCTCTGGAAGAAAGTAGCGGTGGGGAGCCTTTGATACTGCTGGACTCACGATGGCCTTCTCCCTCCATTTTTCTTCTCTGAGTAACTTTGACTGTAGAGCCAGGCTGTATGTGATTTCTTTGACAAATGCTTACAGTCCTCTCTGCTCCAGGTTCAGTCACCTGTGGACTCAGCCACAATGTCACCAGTGGAAAGGACAGCTGCATGGGTTCTGAATAACGGGCAGTATGAAGAGGAAGAGGTGGATACAGAGCAGCATCAAGATGAAGTCAAGCATGCTGAGAAGGTAATTGCAGTGTGCATTCACCAGCCCAAGCTCTTAGACCTGAGGCTTCCACTGAGCTCCTATCCACGGCAGCAGGCTGAACTGTTCAGAATGATGGCATGCCTTGTTGTGCCAAAATCATGCTTTCAATGCAGCTGTTACTAGCACAGTTTTCCCTTCCAATGTGAAGAAGGATTTTTTGTATTCCCATCCTGTAGAGGCTACCCCACAGCTAGTAAATTGCATTGTTTCTGACCACAGATTTAATACGGTTCATAAGCATGTTGGGACAGTTGCACGCTTTGTTTGAAACCATTGTCAAACACATCTATAGACTAAAACAGCATAGGCATCGGAAGAGCCTTGTAAATACACCTTGCTGTTTACCTCCATATTTTAAGACTGAAAATATCATATTGCCTCTATTTAAATCCATGGTACGCCCACATCTTGAATACTGCGTGCAAATGTGGTCACCCCATCTCAAAAAAGGTATATCGGAATTGGAAAAGGTTCAGAAAAGGCAAACAAAAATGATCAGAGATATGGAACAGCTTCCATATGAGGAGCAATTAATAAGACTGGGACCTTTCAGCTTGGAAAAGAAACAACTAAGGGAGGATATTATTGAGGTCTATAAAATCATGACTTGTGTGGAGAAAGTAAATAAGGAAGTGTTATTTACTCCTCATAACACAAGAACTAGGGGTCACCAAATGAAATTAATAGGCAGCAGGTTTAAAACAAACAAAAGGAAGTATTTTGTCACACAATGCAGAGTCAACCTGCCAGAGGATGTTGTGAAGGCCAAGATTATAACAGCGTTCAAAAAAGAACTAGATTCGTTCATGGAGGTTAGGTCCATCGATGGCTATGAACCAGGGTAGGCAGGGATGGTGTCCCTAGTCTGTTTTGCTAGAAGCTGGGAATGGGCAACAGGGGATGGATCACTTGATGATTACCTGTTCTGTTCACTCCCTCTGGGGCCCCTGATATTGGCTGCTGTCAGAAGACAGGATAGTGAGCTAGATGGACTTTTGGTCTGACCCAGTATGGCCATTCTTGTATAAATCATATAGTTTAAATATATTAGATGCTGTTAGTCTCATTTTCTGTTATTTAAAGTAATGCTGGTACTAGGATATTCTACCAGCTCTGTGTTCTAATGCTTGTGCAAATTTTATGGGTCATGAAAATAAGTCTGGTTATTTGCCAGAGCAAGGGTTAATGTGGGCACATATTATGCAACTAGACCAACAGTAGCCTTCATGTTCTTCCTGTTTTGGGCTTCACCTGATCAGATTGTGTAAGAGTTTGGTGTTGTGTACAAATGTCCACCCTTTTTTCACATCTGTAATTTTCAAATATGATTTGAAGAAATGTGGGTCTCCTGACGTGTCAGTAGTGTAGTGTGTTCCCAGGCGTATAATTGTCATGTCTATTTATAGCAACAATGTGCATTATTTTCCAAATAGGTATGCAGGCATACAGGTGCCACAGTGACAGGAGCCATACAAGTTCCTAGATAAATTTCTTGGTTTGGGGGCAAAAATAAAGTAGAGTTTTAGGAATAATGAAGGACCTGTAAAGGGAGAGTGAAATGTATGGAGGTCAATTCCGTTGTTGGAGGGGGAATTACCAGAGGGAGCAGTCAGGAGAGAGAATGGAACTTCAGCAAAATAAATGCCGCAAAGGCTCTGTTATATAGTGTGTTAATGTGCAAGGCATCTGGACATCTGACTTCAAACCTTGATTTGGTCTTAACGGAAAATGAGTTGTTTGGATCCTAGCCTAATCCATAGTGGAAGTTTGTTCACATCAGAAAACCACCGTACAGATAGGCACTATTAGCACCTCTTAGAGAGCCTATTCGGAGTAGCTAGGGGCTGTACAGTCAGAACTGAGGCAGAACGGCAGGCTGTGTGGTGTAGCGGGGGTGTTGTAGGGCAATATTAGAAAATGTTAGAGTTGAATGGGTAGGATCTTATGTTAGTCCATAGTTATCATAGTGACTGGTTCTAGCCCTTCCTGTCGTTTCCTGCATTTTCTGTGTTATTAAAGAGAAAAATGCACACCTCACCAAAAATATCCGAACTTCTGTATCTAACTAGCCCTTTTGTTTCTAATTCTGTCCCTTCCACTTCTGCCTGCAGTACGAGCAAGAGATAGCAAAGCTGAAGGACCGTCTGAAAGTGTCAAGCCGCCGATTGGAGGAGTATGAGCGGCGCCTTCTGGTGCAGGAGCAGCAAATGCAGAAGCTGCTGATGGAATACAAGACGAGGCTGGAAGATAGTGAGGAACGACTGCGCAGGCAGCAGGAGGAGAAGGACAGTCAGATGAAAAGCATCATTAGCAGGTGAGAGGAGAGTGCCTTTTGAAAAGCTTTGGTGGAAAGCATGGAAGCTCTGTAGAGACTGAAGAAACCCAGTTGATTATCTTATTACTTTGTGACAAGAAGAGCATGATATTTTGCAGGCAGGCAGCTCTTGTCCTCAGTTAAACCCCACAACACTTCAGAAGTGGTCTCATCCCCATTTTACAGATGGAGAAACTGAGACACACAAGTTAAGTGACTTGCACGCAGAGCTGAGGAAAGGATCCAAGACCTTAACTCTCAAGTCTCTGCTTTCTCTACTCATTAGTTAGACCACACTTCTTTGAAAGAGGGAAGGAGCGCCTCTTGAAGTGTGGGCTCCAAACACTGGAATCAGTGGTCCTGACACTGTTCAGAGCTGTTGAATTTTGGCATTGTTCTCTGTGTAAGGACTGAGTTTAGCCAATTAAAGTTGACAGAGGAGCAAATCGACTGCAGAATATTCTTCTTAAAAGGAAGAGAGCCAGTTGTTGGGCTGACTTGTTTGAGCTACAGCTTTGTCTGAAACACTCTAGAATTGCATTAAGATTTCCTGATCCCTTTCAATGTCCCAGGCTAATGGCAGTCGAAGAGGAGCTGAAGAAGGATCATGCTGAGATGCAAGCAGTCATTGATGCAAAGCAGAAAATTATTGATGCACAGGTAAGGAGTTTTGGATCTCCAAGAACAAAGCATTTCTTGTACAGAAACCATAGGCCCCATCCTTGTGTCCCATGCAGCTGCCATGTCGAAATCTATTAGCTAGCTCTCAGCATTATTGTCTCACTCCCAAACCAGCATCAGTCCATGGCATTGAACATACTACTTGCCTCCTTCATGGAGAGAATTCTGCTTTCTCTCAACAAAAACTACAGCATTTAACACAAGTGTGATGCAGTGCATTATGGGGTTCACTGAAGCCTCTAAGAAAGAAGTGAGCACTTGCTGTGTAGCACTGCACAATATTCTGCTAGAATGTTGTGTTTGACTTCAGCTGACTGTCTGTCGTCAGTCTTGGAATAATGCCTACGGTGGCATGAATCTCCAGTGCTTGCCTTGGCTAATACAGGTTAGCTGTGGGAAAGGGAACTAGTGGAAGAGGCACGTAGGTGTAAATAATGCAGTTCTGCTCTTCCAGTGTTGGAGTATTGCTTCAAATCTGTTTGGCTTACCTTCTGTATCAATGCTCACCCCGATAGAAATGAAGCTGATAAACAAAATATACAACCAGTTTGATCTCTGCCTGCTTCATTATGCTTGTGAGACTATTTGTCAAGTGCCCCTCATGCTCAAGAGTGTAGAAATCTCTCCTGCTTTTGTGCTTTTTAATTATTAGTGTCACTTCCTAGTTACAATTTTAAAATATTTAACTTTTTTCCAAAGATGCATGTAACAATAACAGTATCCCAGGTGGTTTCAGAAAGTCATCTCACCATGCAGGCAGGAAGTGCCAGAACCACTGAGCTGCACTTGGAATTTCTCTCCCTCGACATATGTGGAGTTATATATTAATCTAGCCAAAGATGCTATTGGTATATTAGAGCAGAAGTGTGAGCAAGCAGGAAAGGATACGTATTAGCCATTTGTTTCCATTATGGATAACCAACAGAAATGAGATCTGTGAAACGTATGAGCTCTGAATGTGTCACTAGGGAAAATATACAATGGAAAGAGATCTCAAAGACTTTGTGGTAGCAAAAACATATTCTTCAGGAGGTTCTATTTTGGAATCTGGGAAAGTTTTAGCCTCTGAGGAGGAACACCTGTGTGTGCTGTCCCCCAGCATGTTTTCCTGTAGCTACTCCTGCAGTGATGCTAGACTTGAAAACTAGAGGATTTGGACCTATGCCGTCTAATATGAACAAAATCACTTGAGTACGGTATCTTGGCCCTTGCATTATGTTCAGCTCAAAAATATTTAGACTTCTAGGCTAAGAATATAATCCTGCTGGAATTACACCATACCTGCTTCCCATCCACCCTGCAGGATGTTCTAACTGAGGATGCCAGAATAGGTCATCCTCTTGTGATATAACTTAAGTGAACAGGAGAATGAAAGGCTTTCTGTGTTCACTGACACTCAAAACCTACGGTGAGAGAGCTGAATACAGGGGGCTTATATTTCATTTTTGACTCCTGGGAAGAAAGCAGAATAGCAGACCCTTCATGCAGATAGACTGATGTTGCTTTTGAGGTAAGCAGATGATGGGGAGGGGACATGAATGAAACAAGCCAATTTTCATACTTGGGTACAGTCTCAGAGTCTCATTGTCCCAAACTGATGGAGCTCAGGCAGAGCTGTACGGAAAGCAACAACCTATTAGACTTCGGAGAGGAAGGTGGATACCTCTTCTCTGACCATGCCCACGCCAACTCTCTAACAGAGGGGCCTGGGCATCCTCCTCTGAGGGGGCCATTCATCTGCTGTCTCCAACCTAAAGTAAAGGGATGTGATCAGTGGCATACAGAGGGGTATAAAAGGCTTCTATAGGTGGCCCTTGAAGACGATGGTTGTAACGGGTTTGATCACAGAACCCCCCTTGGGATTGTCACCTGATGTGCTGAGACTACCTCTGAGCCCGTTTTCTCTGCCAGTTTGGGCCTCCAGAACCCTACCTTGTTGAGCCAGACACACCAATCTGCTCCAACACAGACCCAGGGTCTGACCCACACCCCCAAAGCTGCAGAGTTAACTGAAAATGGCTTAGCAAGTGCTCCTGTCTTTTAGTACTCAGACACCCAGCTCCCAGTGGGATCCAAACCCTCCCAAAAATCAGTTTTACTCTGTATAAAGCTTATACATGGTAAACTCATAAATTGTCTGCCCTCTATAACACTGATAGAGATATGCACAGCTGTTTGCTCCTCCAATTACTAATTACTTACTCTGGGTTCAATAATGAACAAAAGTGATTTTATTAAGTATAAAAAGTAGAATTTAAGTGGTTCTAAGTAATAGACAGAACAAAGTAAGTTACCAAGCAAAATAAAATAAAACACGCAAGTCTAAGCCCGATACATTAAGAAACTGAATACAGGTAAAACTCACCCCCAGAGATGTTCCAATAAGCTTCTTTCACAGACTAGTCTCCTTCTTAGTCTGGGTCCAGCAACCACTCACACCCCTGTGGTTACTGTCCTTTGTTCCAGTTTCTTTCAGGCATCTCTTTGGCGTGGAGAGGCTATCTCTTGAGCCAGCTGAAGATAAAATGGTGGGGTTTCCAGGGCCTTTTATATTCTTTCTCTTGTGGGTGGAAACCCCTTTGATCTCCTGTGCAAAGTCACAGCAATAGGATGGAGTTTGTAGCCATCTGGGCAAGTCACATGTCCATGAATGATTCAGCTTTTTGCAGGCCACCGCCATTGTTTACATGTTAGTTTGAATGTTCCCAGGAAAGCTCAGATGTGGACTGGCGTCTCCCAAAGTCCATTGTCAGTTAAGTGTTGCTTGATTGGGCACGTACTGAGAATAGTCCTTTCTCAAGTAGCTGACCAAATGCTTCACTGAGGCTACTTAGAATCAAACACATTGAGATACAAGTACTTAGCCAATATTCATAACTTCAAATACAAAAATGCTACACATACAGAGAGCATAATCATAACCAGCGAACTACAACCTTTCCATAGACACCCCACTTGACCTCCTCTGTATAATACCTGGTGCAACCATAGGACCCTGATTGCAACAGTGATCTGTATGGTCACAGTTCATGTCAATCATGTCACAGTGGTGAATCCCATCTGGACTGTGAACTTGCTTTCAGGGGTTGGCCAGCTGTACTGAGGGAGTACAAGCGCTGAGATGGGGGCATGGAGGAGCACTGTAACAGATACAGAGAAATTGATGGGCGGGGTCATGCAGCCAATAATCAGCCTAGAATGATCATGTTTGAGCAGAGAGGAACTTCCCCTCCCCTTTTTTTTTTAACCAGTCTGTGCCAATAGCCTCTCCTCCTCTGTGCGATCCTGTGACTGTTCCAGGAGCAACACGATGGGGATGTTGCATGCCAGACGTCTGGTCCCTCAGTGTCAGTATGCAGAAGGGAGGTATGTTAGTTAACCCCTCCATGCTGAAGGGGTGCAGTGCCCCGACATGACGGCTAGATGTTTGTGGCATGATCACCAGCAGTGTACATTGCTTGAAGGGATCAGCCATGTGAGACAGAATTCTGTACACATCCCGTACAGTAACTCTGATGTTTCAATGGCTAGGAAAAGTAACCTTTTTAAAATGGAGAGAGAAGTTTTCCCTTTTAGTCAAATATCTTTCTCCCAGTCCAGTGCCCTCACCCCCTCCATATGGGAAACTTCGGGTTGATTTCTGGACCTCACCTCTCACTCACCAAACAGCAAAAGCTGTAGGTGAGTGCCCAGAAAAAAGCCCAAAGCGGGTTTGGAAAGGCGAGTGCATCAGTGAACCAATAGAAACACAATACCAGTAGTCCAGTCCTGCAGCTGGATAGAGTTCCATGGCCATGATGCAAGACCTTTTGTGGGTCCTTGAGCAGAAAAGGGATGTTGGCAGGGAACTCAACAGCTGGTTGCAGTGGACACAACTGTCTGAAGAACCAGATTTCTTCTACTGTTAGTTGATCTGCTTCAAAGTACACTTAGAAGGAAGGTTGTTCTCAGACCATGATTCGTTGGCCAGTGGGGTTTAAGACACCAGGATAGAGAGATAGGGAGCTCATTCTCTTTAGAGATACTTGGAACAGAACTGGATCCTGGTTTCTCATTTTAAAAATGAAAATGGATGCTAGGACATAGCAGTGAAGGACGTTGGCTTCTTGTCTCTTTCTTCACCACAGAATGCTTCGCAGGAATTGCCTCTTGTCTTGTGTTCAGGGTGTGGCATCCATTATTAAGCTATGCACAACAGTCTTATTGTTAAACTGACTATGTACATTACTCACAACTTTACTGCACAATGTTTGTAGGTGTTGTGAATCCAGAGGTCCGCTCTGTGCTTCCCAGATTGAGAAGAGAGGTCTGGGTGATGGTAACTTCCCCAGAGAATAGCAGAGCTGCAAAGTGACACAACAAATCCTGCATTGTGGCAGGGGGTTAGACTAGATGACCCTTGCGGTCCCTTCTAACTCTGTGATTCTGTGATTCTATGAAATAGCCCAATTGCTCTTGCAAGTGACATCTCCACTGTGTTAAATTACAGGTCATAAATGGGGATGAGATAATGCAAACAGGCAAGTAAACCCAATCAGTTCCCTAGCTGAGCAGTACCCAGCCCTAGCCTGGTGCACTGACCTCCTACACATTCCAGCTCCTACCACTCCCTGCACCTAATTCATGTGCATTAGGAACGTGTTTGGTTAGATTGCATTTTCCTTTGAGTGAGGCGGTATCAGCAGGGTGCATCTCCTTTAGCTCACCAAGCTCATGCCTTCAAGATTAACATTCTGGTTAAAGCTTTTCAGTTGTTCTATCCACGTTTGGTCTGAGTTTGCAATTACCTCATGTACTGAGCATGCTCAATCAGTGCCAGAAAACACCCCAGCCTTCCATTTTTAATTCTTTGTAAGGTCACATTTTTTTAATAGAAAGTTCTCTTTTGAAAATGAAGGTTGAGTCGGGGGAGGGAGGGACTTCAACTTGCAGAGGAAACAGATCTCTGCTAAGTCAGGTATTTTTCTTTCTTCCTTTAAACCTGTCTGCTCACTCTGGTGTGGGAGGGAAGGCTGATGCTTTACCTCTCAGATCTTGCCCCTTCTTTTTTCCCCTTTCTGGACCAGGAGCAGTGAAATGATAGGACAATGAGTGGTCATGGCCTGATCTTGCTATTGATCTCTACTGACCCTGTTATCTACATCAGCTCTGTTATATACACACAGCTCCGTCTGCAAAGGGCAGTCAAACAAGCAGCACCTAAACTCTGTTTTGTTTTGGGTCCCCCCCTTTATTCACTTGGGGAAACCTTTTGGGAAGAACAAACATTCTCCCTGATTGCACAGGTACCATACAGCTGACATGCTGGGATATGAACCTCATGGGGCTGCTGTAAAACTTACGTCTCCTGAGCAACATGTCTGAAATATCCCTTAATGTTTGTGCCTTCCGTATATCATTTTTCCTTCCCTTTGTTTCTCAGTGGGTTGGGGCTGGACTGGGCAGAGACTGCATGCAGCTTTTTTAAAAATAAGAATATAAAATAAGTCAATTGGCTGGTAGCACAGAGAGCATGTTTACCTGCTGCAGTGTCCATTGCTGCTTTGTGTGGTTGCATTTTTTTTAAAAGCAAGACAAAAATTGCAAGCTTCCTTGTACATCAGTCTCCTTGGTTTGAATCCCCCTTCTCAGTGTCCCACCTCAAATAGCACAGTTGATTTATTTTTTTATGTATTTAGTGCATTCCACTACCCTTTAGTTTCTAAATACTTTATTGCTTGAAGTGGAGGC
Source organism: Chelonoidis abingdonii (assembly GCF_003597395.2). NCBI lineage: Eukaryota > Metazoa > Chordata > Testudines > Testudinidae > Chelonoidis > Chelonoidis abingdonii. The sequence continues at coordinate 59,230,370 of NC_133775.1, read as the reverse complement.
TCACACTTTCTGTGCCAGAAGAATTAAAACCAGAACAAGAGAACCTTTGATTTTGTAGAGTCCTGGAGCAACTCTGAGCTGGAATGAGTCTAGGAACAGTGTGTTTTGTTTGTTGTGTTTGTTGATGTCATCTCTCCCTCCACCCACACTTCCCTTTTACCCCTCCCCGCCTCCACCAAATAACCCCTTAGTTTTAGCTTTTGGCTGCTTTTCTCCTGTGTTGCTGTTGCACCCTCACCGTTGCTGGTGACTGCAGGCTGCCATTATCTGCTGTTTTAATTTCAAACATACTGTGGCTTTATACTGCGCACTCTCCATGCAGTCTTTAGAGACATACATACCACCTGCACTTTTCTTTGCAAAATGAAACCTCTCACCCTTTGTTTTGCTGCTGCCTGTTTCTGTTTTCCAAATTTTCCAATAAGAGAGAAAATTCTAAATCCAGGAAGGCTTTTGCACCTTCATCTGCCTTCTGAAAGGGCCGTAGGGTCAAAAACCTGAAATACGTAACCCCCCTGGCTGGATTAGTTAACTAAATATAGCAATGACTTATTGGCAGCTTCCGTCATGTAAAGAAACCAGGGAGACCAAACTGGGGTGTGCAGAGCCTATGGCAAACTGGAGCCATAGTACCTCCAAAAAACAGAAAGAGGCAGAGACATCCCCATTCCACAGGGAAAGATGGTAAGGATGTATCTGCCTAGAAAGCATCTGAAGACTTGATCACAGCGCAGGCAATGGAAGTTCCTGGCAAAGAAAGGGTTTAAGGCAGTGCTGTACTGGATGGAGTGGCTTTGATTTATTGTGTGTCTGTGTTTCAGGAGAAGCGGATCGTGTCTCTGGACTCAGCCAACACTCGGCTGATGAGTGCTCTGACACAGGTGAAGGAGCGCTACAGCATGCAGGTCCGCAATGGCATCTCCCCCACCAACCCCACCAAGCTTTCCATCACGGAGAATGGTGAATTCAAAAACAGCAGCTGCTAACAGGTTAGATGCTGCTGACCATCTTCCCAGGGGCAGGACGGAAGGAAGCAGACTCAAGAAAGCCAAACACTGACTCCATACAGGTTTACAGAATGCTGCTAAAAGAAAAACTCTGGAGTGGGGAAATAGAGCCCACCATTCAGACCAGGATAATAAGGGCAAGGGCTCTCCATATTGCTGTGTGTATGTATATATATATATATAGGGAGCCTGTTGTGGGCCATGTACAGAAAATGCCACTGTAATATACCAAAAGGAAGTCAACCATGTAGATTTTTTTTTAATTATTGCTATTTTTATTATCATTTTTTCCTCTTGTTCAAAGCACTGCAGTCCTTGAAGAGGAAGAAGAGGAAGAGAGAGGTGTGTGTGTGTGTGCACATGTCCGGTGTGGGTGAGGGCGTGAGCGAGAGAGACAGAAGCAGTTGGTTACTTAGAAGCTGTACATATCAGGGTGATTGATATAAGCACATGAAGTGAAGTGAAATATTAGTTAAATGAATGATAAAAGGGACTCGTCTGCCAATTTTAACCTTCTCTTCCCCAGTTCTTTAACTGAATACGAACTCCACATCCAATCTTCACGCAGGCTTCTGTATCTGCTATTGCCAAGATATACGCAAAAGGCTATTCCAGTCTCTCTGAGCATACTGGGTAGGAACTCTTTGGAGCAGTAAGCTCATCCCTTGTGGTCTGCCCAAAGCCAGGCTTTTTACCTAACGGACAACGGGAATTTGCAGTTTTAAAGGTGGGATATTTTTACCCCAGTTATAGTAAGATTTGATTTTTTCCTTTTTAGAGTTTACAGAACTGTAAATACCTGTTTTTTTTACCTTCAGTCCAATTCCCAGTGTGCACACAGTCCATTGTCTCAATGCAATAGCTATCCAAATCTGTTCTCCACTCTCCATTGGAAATAATCAGGTTAGTACTCTAAGGAAAGGGCTAACCAAAGGGCATCCAGGCTCTGAGCAATAGATCAATGAACGTAAAATAAAACTTTCCTAGTTTGTTTATTTTTAACTTTGTCTTGTTCAGTTTCACTTTCACCATTTCTCCCATTGGGTTATCAGATATCACAACATCCAGAGATGCTTTCTCCAGACTGTGCATGATTTTTTAACATCTCCACCCCACCTAAATTAAATTTGCCTTTCTATTAATGTTTTTTGAGTTCTGTACGTATCCGGTTTTTTGCCTAGGTGAGTTTACAGCTGAACCTCAATGTCCCTCATAATGTTGCACTTGCTTCCCACAGGAGTAAACTTTTGCAGGATGTACATGAACACTCATCCTAAAATTAAAAATGACAGGAATTACACAGTATTGCCAACTCTTATGGTTTTACTAGAGGTCTTGGAATACTTAGTGTGTTGTTTTTTTTAAAGCCCCAGCTTCTGGAGTCAAATGATTGTGAGAATCTCCACTTCCAATTTGTAAAAAGGTACGTTTTTAGCTCTTGTTATTGCAGAGAAAAGCATGAACGTGTGAATCCTAAAAACTTAACACAAAGTAAGTAAAAAGGACCCCAAACTAGACAAATTCAAATTAGAAATTAGGTACAAATTTCCAACAGTGAGGGTGATGAACTATTGGAACAAGCTACCAAGGGAAGTGGTGGATTGTCCATCTCTTCATGTCTTTAAATCAAGATTGGATACCACTTTGGAAGATTTGTGTTAGTCAGACACCAGTTATTGGGCTCAATCCAGGAGTAACTGAGTGAAATTTGAGGGCCTGTGTTATGCAGGAGGTCTGACTAAGTGATCTGATGGTCTGTTCTGGCCTTAAGCACTATGAATCTATGAAAACTTACTATTTTAAAAACCTTGGGATTTCTAAGCCAATCTCATGACTTTTGGGGGCCTGATTTGAATTCTCTGACTGCTCGAGGTTGGCGAGGTTGGCAATGTTGACAATGACCTTAATTCAGAGTCGTTTGTCCAGGTTTGTTTGCTGTTTAGAAATGAATTAGCCTAACTCTTTAGGCTGATTCTGTTTCTTTGTTGTAAAGCACAATATGTTAACTGTGCGAGTTAAGTTACTTTCATTAAACACACACACATATATATGTACATATATAACTATGCACAAAAACAGAGAGACCATATCTTCTATACTGTAAGACACACAAAGTAAAAGTGTATGAATCTCTCTTAGTAAGACCTTGGTAGTTACTTCCATTGAGAGGTAGAAAACTTACCTGAAGTGAGGTAAGAATTTATTTTTTATGTTCTTTCAGCTCAAAGCTGCTTCCTCTGCCTACTTCTCAAACATGATAGGTACTAAAGAGCAAGGAAAGGTCCTGCTTAATGTTCTTTAAGCAGCACAGACAAGTTTGTGGAGGCTTCTGTGCTAATGGGGCCATGTACTGGATCTGCACAGTAGTGATTTTTTTTTTAAACTTTCCAGACGATGTTTTCCAACTCTGGGTCATTGTGACCTCTGCTATTTTCTCCCTTCGGAGCTGTGCCTTTCACCCTCTCCTCTTAACCATGTACCAAGGCTGCAGTCATAGTAACAGCTTTGGATCCATTTGTCTGTTGTGAGTAGCGCTCTCATTTTTGCGAGAAGCTATTGTCCCGTGAAACTCCCTTTAGATCAGCATTTTTGTGTGGCTTGCAAGCAGCAACCACACGTCTCCCCCTGTGTTATATAGCTGCACCCAAATTCAGTGAAATTCATTAATATAATTCCCCTAGATTATATTCACCCAGCTGTGCTATGCAAAATCTTTTTCCCAAAAGCAGCCTTGTAGATGGGTGTGTACTTTAATCATATAGCATATAAAGCATGTGGTGTGGGTGGGTTTTTTCTCTGAAGTTCAAGATTAAGAAGCAATTGAATGTTTTGTCTATGCATTATTTTGTGGGGGCTAGAAGAAGGTTTACAAGGACATACAGACTCCAGTCGAAATGTCATTCTAGTGGTGCTAGGCTAACGCTACTGAGGGAGATGGAGCTGATCAGACCCACTGTAGCCTTATGGTAATTCACAAACAGTCACTGTTTGAGATGTGTGATTAGATGGTGAAGGCTCTTGGGAATGTATTGTGCACTTGGCTTTGTGTAAGGTTCACACAGGCTTCTGCCAAGAAATTCAATAGGGACAGCACCTTTCGATGCATATGATCATCATCATCAAATACACATAGCCTACTGAGGACCATTGCACCACCAGAGTTGATGGCATCGTACCTGGCGTCACAGAGTGAAGTTCCCAACTTTGGGCTGCCTCCATGAGTGTGTCTGTGTTGTAGAGGCATTGGGACAGGGCTGCTAATGGAAAAGGAAGGCGAGGATTCCTTGTCCTAAGCTCTCTGATGCCATCGGTTTCTATTAAGCATCACAGTTTATGGTTAAACATTATTTGCCAACTGATTCTCCAAGCCTCAACCTAAAACTGTAGCTTTCCACTGTTTGTGATTATCACTAAATCTAATTTCCTTGTCTGAGCTGTGCTGAGTGAGAGAGGGAGTTTACAATATACCTTTGCATTCTCAACAGTTATCACAGTGACACACAGGCCTCAGGCCAACAGAGATCTCTGTGGCCAGCCATAGACTGTGTGCTCGTGGTGCTATTTCTTGCCCCAGCTCCTTGAGAGAGAGAGTGTGGAAGCACTACTTGTATCCCAGTTTGATGGGGCTAACTGTGATCTTGGGGATTAGGGGTTTGTTAGCCACATCCATGACTCTTGTTTTATGATGGTCCCTCAAAGACAAATTAACTAAGAGACCCTTTCCTATACCAGCCAGTTGGATTTCTGAATTTTAAATAAAAACTCTTGATCTGCTTGTGGTGGTGTAGTTAAGCACAATAGCATGTGTTGTGCTCTGGCACTTTGTCAAATTCTGAATGCTATATACTGCATTGATGGGGGATGAAAGTAATCACACTTGCAAGAGAAGCAGTAAATATCTCAGAAGAGGAGGAGATGCTAAGGGTGAGTGAATGGCCTAAACTAAAGGACCCTTCTTTGCAACACAGGGAATTCAGGTCCTAAAGAAGGAAAAGGGGTAGGAGTTAGTCACTAAGCATCTACTGTTTTTTCTTCAGTGTATAGAAATGGGTATTCATATACGTAAATACATACACAGCTGCATATAGCTGCACATTTCAAACATTATCTCTTAGAAACCCTCTCATATCATGAGAAAACCCTGAGTAGGGTGGAGAGAGATGTGCATATTTCCTAGCTAGTGGACATAGGTTGTGTTATGTGGTTGGATAACCTCTATATTCGGCCATCCCAGAAATGTTTTTCTTGTACATTGTTGCAAATGCTTTGGCATTATTTTTTACCTTGTGCATTAATTTCATATTCTAATGTGAGTTCAAACCACCAGCTTTTAACTAACCAATGGATCAGTGATTTAACAGTTGTGTATGCAGTGTAAGTTAGCCATATTCATTTGCCGAGTCACCAGTGTGATGTATGTACAAATCCTATTTATGTGTTCTGTAAAAATGTCTACATCACTCTTGGGGAACAATTCATGTCTATGTTAAACCATTACATGTATATTTATATTGTTGATTAACATTAACCAAATAGGACATTAACTGGTCAATCACTATTCTCCAACAGTGTGTGTGATAGATTTAAAGGATTAAATGTAGGTTGATGCTTTTAGACACTTCCTTCCCTACGTTAAATTAGCTCCCATGAGAGAGACAATGTCATTGTGAATCACTCCTGCCAGGAATCCTACCTGTACAAAAATAGATTTTCTATCTCAAGGGCCTTAATGAGAGTGTTACTACACAGGACTATTTTACAATGATAGCTCTAAATAATTTATTTTTTAGTTCAACAAATTACACCTTAAAAAAGTAATAAAGTTGGTTTTCAAAACCATATTTTTATGCTAGTAGCACTGGACAGTTTGGTCTCTGAGCTCCATCTCTGCATTTCATTGTCTGGGTTTGTTCTAAAGAAGATTTATTTTTGTTCTGTGAATAATTTTTCCAAGGTTCTTATATATGTACAGATATAGATACATTTGAGGTCTTTTATTGATATTCCTACAAAGAATAAAAATAAACTTTAACTTTAAACAGTTTGGACTCAATCTGCCTGCATTGATTAAAATCCTACTGCTCTCACTGCTGGGTGATCGTACATGTGTGTTGAGGCAATTTAAAAATAAAACTAGTGGGAGGAAATTTGCAAGAGAACAGTATAACTCAACATCTGGGACAGTTTGCATTGCAACTCCTTGAGCTATCCAAGTAGGGTTACCAGATATTCAGTTTTTGACCAGAATGCCTGGTCAAAAAGGGACCCTGGTGGCTCCAGTCAGCACTGCTGACCGAGCCATTAAAAGTCTGATTGGTGGGGGTAAGGCAGGAATCGCGGCCAATGGGAGCTGCAGGGGTGGCACCTGTGGGCGGAGGCAGCGCGCAGACACACCTGGCTGCACCTCCACCTAAGAATCAAGGGACATATTGCTGCTTCCGGGGAGCCCCCACAGTAAGCCCCACTTGGAGCCCTCACCCCATCCCACACCTCAACCCTCTGCCCAAGAAGCCCTGAGCCTCCCTCCCACACCAAAGCTCCTTCCTGGGCCCCATCCCGCATCTACATTCTGACCCCCTGACCCACTCCTGAGCTGCCTCCCACACCCAAACTCCCTCCTGGAGATGGTACCCCACACTCCTGCCCCAGCCCAGAACCTCCTTCTGCACCCTGATCCCCTCATTTCTGGCCCCACTGTGGAGCCTGTACCCCCAGCCCAGATCCCATACCCTCTCCCACACCCCAAACTCCTGCCTCAGCCCAGAGTCTCTCTCTCACACATTCCAAACCCCTCGAATCCACCCCGCAGCCCCCTCCTGCACCCCAAACACCTCATCCCTGGCCCAACCCCAGAGACCAAACCCCTACCTCAGCCCGGAGCCCCCTCCTGCACCCTGAACTCCTTATTTCTGGCCCCATTCCAGAACCCACACTCTGTGATGGAGCCCTCACCCCCTCCCCATACCCCAACCCCTTGCCCCAGCCCAGTGAAAATGAGCGAGTGAGTAAGAGTGGGGGAAAGCAAGCAACGGGGTGGGGGGGATTGAGCAGGAAACAGAGTGGTCTGTGGCTGAAGAGCGCATCAGAGATTGGGCTTTGAAATTGCACCTTGCTGGTGAGCGCAATACAGTTGTCATTTCTCTCTCTCACTGTTCTCTATTAGAGATGCGTGGAACCAGAATTCTATTCACTGATCTGGGTTTGGAATTCTGGTGCTGTGCTTGGCCTCAGTTCTAAAGTTTGTTCCTTTTGCTGAGCTCCCCTTCCCTATGCAGTAATTCTCTCTGTTTTTGAATCTTCTTGCCCACACGGAATAGTCCAGCTAAACTGTACAGAGAGAAAAGAATGAGGAGTCCCTTGTGACACCTTAGAGACTAACACATTTATTTGGGCATAAGTTTTTATGGGCTAAACCCCACTTCATCGGATGCATGAAAGCCTATGCCCAAATAAATGTGTTAGTCTCTAAGGTGCCACAAGGACTCCTCATTCTTTTTGCTGATACAGACTAACACAGCTACCACTCTGAAACCTATATAGAGGGAGAGGGTGACACCCTGTGGTGAAACAGGAGATCCACTCCAACCATCTTTCTAAATTTTACCCTTTCAAAGTTAAAGGGACACTGGGGGACAGAAATTCTCTTTAAAAAAAATTCCTTTATCTATGTTACTAATAACACCGGAAGTAATTAAAACACTCTCTCAACTATCTGATTTTCTTTGCATTAGTTATTTTGGACACTTTGCTAGCCTAACACAAAGCTACATCCTTTGAGCTGCAGCACTTCAAGGGAATGTTTATTCATAGATGCACACAGAATAGTGGCTTCTTGGTAATGTTATATTTATCATTCCATAGATATGAATTACAAGAGAACATCAAAAGTGGAAAATCCCTCCCACTCTGGATTTGTGTCATGGAAGACTTTGTGTTGGGCATAGATTTGGTAAAAAAAAATTTAAAACTGTCATTTTTATATACAGGGTTTTAAAGGCCTTGAAGCCTTCAAACTATACATGCAGTGAACATACGCAACTTTGTTCTCCTATTTCTTGTCACCACCTTGACTCTACCATCTCTGTTCTGTTCTACATTTACCTGTTGGTGTCTTGTCCTTATTTAGACTGGAAGCTCTCTGGGCTTGAGCTTGCCTTAATATACCTCTACATTGCCCAACACAAGGTGGGGCCTAATCCTGAATGGGGATTCTGGGCACTGGGGCAAAACAAATAGTGTTCTGGTGATACACTGGTTGAGAATTCCCTCATCTCTGTCCTCCACAAAAGAGACTATCTAACTTCCTTGCACCTTTCTTCAGCAATTACCTACATTTATTCTACATCCCTGTCTCCCTGCCTAAAATGTTAACTTTCCTTTTTATCTATGATCTGCCCATACACATTCTGGTTTCACTGTCCAAAATTATTTGTACCAAAAGGAGCATTTTTCCCGTCTTCAGAGAACTCCATGTTAGTGCTAGGTCATCTGGTCTGGTCTTGTCACAGTTCATAGCTGACCCATTTCAGCTGGAATGACCCTATGGGAAAACTCCCCCTTAGTATTTCTTCTACCTGAAGAATGTAAGAATAAAAGTTTTATGGTTATATTGATACTAGGGTACATATTTCTACTTGACAGAAAAGCTGCTGCTCTCTAAATCTGTGGGATACAAGCTTGCTTACACTTAAGCAATATCCTCCTGAAAAGAGAATTCTCACTGGCTCTCGAACACCGTACATTCCTGTCTTTCACCTTCTCTCCCAGCCCTGCACATTAAATATCCCTGTATCCTTAGAAGGTGTATTCAGTTACTGCTTTTCAGTGCAGTGGTGTAGATTGAATATCATGGCTGTAGACACAAAATGTTTCCTCTCAGTTCTTCCAGTATCAAGTAATGAATACTTTGGTTTGTTTCCATGGAGCCAGAGTAAGGATCAGTTCTCTGCTGTCCTTTATAAGATCAGTGGGAACCACAGTTGCCAATTTTCACATGGTAAATAAGCACCCCAACTTTCACAATAAGCCAAAAATCAAGCTAGTCCCATTTCAAAACAAAGCCAAAACAAGCCCAACACTCTGTGACTAGATCCCCCTGGTGTGCAGTCTGGGACTCTTGTGGGCCTGCTGTGCATGTGACCAGGGCTGGTGCTACCATTTAGGCGCCCTAGGCAATGGCCTAGGGCGCCAGAATTTTGGTGGGGCGGCATTTTGCCCCGGGGGGCGGCACGCAGCTCCGGGGGACCTACTGCAGTCGTGCCGGCAGATGATGAGCTGCCGCAGTCATGCTGGCGGGCGGTCCGCTGGTCTAAAGGCTCCGGCGGACCTACCGCAGTCATGCCTGCGGCAGCTCCACCAGAGCCTTTAGACCAGCGGACCACCCGCCGGCACAACTCCCGCAGCTGCACTGGAGCTGCGGGGGGCGGCAAAACAGCCGTCCGCCTAGGGCGTCAGAAACCCTGGCGCCGCTTCTGCATGTGACTCTCCCTCCCCCTTGCCCCTGCTTGCTGGGAGCTGATCCAAAAAAAAAAAGAAGCAACAAGCCAAAAACTAGCCAACAAGCAACTCACGCCAATTAAGCCAAAAACAAGCCTAATTTCTGTGTTTTTTTTCCATGGGTTTGGCATGTTTGGTGGGAACCTGTAACTATCCTGATGCAGCAGACTACCAGGTTCTGTGACTCAAACCAGCTTTCCACTACTTGCAGGAAATCCCCTTTAATACTTAGAGCAGTGCAGCTTTGTCTGACCAGGGACGGGGGCTGCCATCTGAGTCCAGAATTCTGTCACAGCAGTTAGCAGGGCTGGAGCCACAGAACAATGACCACTACATCGTTCCACCATTGATATCTGCCAACTATAGATCCAGAGTTTGTGTTGATGGTTACAGAAGGGGCCTTATGGGAGAGGAACATCCCTGTAATGAGATACTGGAAGTGAAGGAAGGTGAGGAGGAATGGGCAGGAATATGGATTGAAACACTACCATCATGGAGCTGTCTGGTAAAGCCTCTATCATTCTTTCCTCTCTGTTGCCCAGGCCTTAGATTGCGGAGGGAATAATATGTAAGTAGCAGCTGTAGTTGCATGGGAAAAGCGATGTCTCATACTCATGAGGTGTGCCCAACAGGAACAAAATGAACAGACTGCTCTGGCTCACACTTGCACACAACTCCCTTTCCCTCTCCCACCAGCTCATTTTTCCTGTGTGTAACTTAGGTTGGTTTGCAAGCAGTTACCACTCTAAAGCCCACCAGAAACTGTGTTTGCAAACTGCTGTTAAGGGGAGACTCTCTTTGAGAAGGACTGCATCTCACCTCATTCAGGAGCTGCTGTTTTATATTCTCAAGGTCTACCAGGGCAGGTAAGAGAAAATCCACTTTCAGAATCATGTATCCAGTATCTACACAGGAGAAAAGCATCGCGTGAATGGAGGTGTAGTACAGTGCTAGGCAAATGCTGCTTTTTCTCATCTATTGTACAACAGTAATGCCCCCAAATAATAAGTTACCATGTATCACACCTGTGCAATCTACTCACTACTTAAAGAGTTGAGGTGCATGATGCTTCCAGAAGGGCTGCAGTCCATCTCCTCAAGATTGTTGGGCTTCTATTTTCTCGGAAGTACACACGCGTTGGGGAAGGCAGTTGAACTAAAAAAAGCTTGAATGGGTGCCTGAGCATGAAGTGAGTGCCCCTGCCTGTTCAAAACTGTCAGGTCTGAGCTGAATGCTGCTTCCGATGCCATTGTTAATTCCATCACTACTGTCCCCGCTAGTGCCACTTACTGGCTATCTCTGAATGAGAGTTACCACTCCAAGCAGAGACAGAAAGGAAGAGGGCATGTTCTTATCTTAGGGGGAGAGAATTTATACACAGAGTGCACGTGCCCTCAGCATGTAAAACTTAATAAGATGAGATTAGACTATACAATGGGTGACAGCATCCCACACATTTTTTTCTCAGCTATGTCCACACACTGACAAGGTTGAAGGATGTCACTTGGGGAAATAGCCACAGGTATCAAAGAGAAGCTAGATGGCAGATGTCCCCTGTAAGCAGTCGTGGCCACCCCTCTGCATCTGCCTTTCAGGGAGGCCCTGCCTCTTCGCAGTCTGATCTGCCAGAGTATGCTCAAAACAAAGAGAGGGGGAATTAGCAGTACTCGAGGGGCCCCAGCCTTTAAGCAGGAAAGGGCCCCAAACAGTCTGGGCTCTGGGTAGCAGTCAGGACAGAGCAATACCAAGTTATAAGCCCAGCCCTCATGCAGGGCGGGGCAGTAAACAATCAGGCCTCTGGCCTGCAGTCAGGCAGAGATGTAGCAAGTATAAGCCCAGCCCTCAAGCAGGTGAGGTGGGGGGAAGGTAAGCAGGGTGGGGCAGTAAACAAGCAGGGCTCTGGCCTACAGTCAGGCAGAGCTGAATCAGTTTATCTCTTGAATCAGCTTTTAAGTAGGGTAGGGCAGCAAACCTGCAGGACTCTGACCTACAGTTAGGGCGAAGTGCCCACAGTCTAGGATCCCAAGCTCTCGGTCAGGGCGGAGCAGCAAGTCATTGGGGCTTAGAGCAGGGTTGAGCACAGAGTTACCAACCCTCCCGCTTTTGCTGGGAGTCTCCTGGAATCGGGCACTATCTTCCAGAGGCTACTGAAACCAAACCAGAAGATTTTAGGCTGCTAAAAGTCCAGCGGGGCAGGAGGGCTAACGCTGGCTCCCTGCCCCACGCTGCTCCCAGAAGCAGCCGGCATGTCCCTGGCTGGGGCAGGGGGTATCCACACACTGCCTCTGCCCAAAACGCTGACTCAGCAGCTCCCAGTGGGTGCAGCTGGGACCTGTGGAGATGGTGCCACCAGGGGCTACAGGAACATGCTGGCTGCTTCCAGGAGCAGCATGGGACCAGGGCAGGCAGGCAGCCTGCCTTAGCTCCCCCCTGCGTCGCAGACCGGGAGCCACCTGAGGTATGTGCCACCAGACTGGAGCCCACACCCCTCACCCTCTCCGCACATCCTGCCCCAACCCCTCACCCCCTCCCACTCCACACACCCTGCCCCAGTCCTGAGCCCCCTCCCACATCTAAACTCCCTCCCAGACAGTTGGCAACCCTAGTTGAGCAGCCAAACACTTTGTAGGGGGCTCGGCCAGATTCACAGAGTCTAGTGTCCTAGCTCAGCAGACTCCAGACTGATGCAGGCCTCCTGGCTTAGGGAGGGGGAGTACTGCCACCCTGTGAGTGAGGTGGCAGGGGGGATGTGGGCCCACCCAACTCCACTACATCCTAGCCCAGGGCCCTAACAGTGGCGGAGTGGTCTGCCACTAGGTCAGCCAGGATCCAGCCACAACGTGCTGACCTTGTACCAGGACAGTTCTTAACCAGACTGTTGTCTAGTTTCCCTGGACGACTTCCTACTCTCTCTCTCAGGCGTACATACGTCCAGGGATCATCCTCAGTCTCTCCAGAATATACTGCCAAGGGTGGCGATAGCAGCTCCTCAGCATGAGGAGTGGCAGGGCCCGCGGGGCAGCTGTGGTTCTCCTCAGCATCCCACTCCAGCAGCAGGGAAGACATGTCTCTCTCTCCCTCAGCGTCTCTCTCCCTCAGCAACTCCCTCCCAACTGAGCTACTGGGCTGGTGTTTTATATTTCCCCTTCCTGTCCCACTCTTCTGCTTCCAGTGTGCAGGGCGTGGTTCTCTGGCTCCGTACACCAGGCAACTCATGGAGTTCCCTCCCCATCCGCCTCTGAGAGAGGCGACACCTCCTCCCTACATCTCCAAATGCAGGTACAGTACAGATAATATAGTGGCAAGGCCTGAATAAAGGATGGGAAATGCCCACTGGCCCTGCTATGCTGGGGTTTGCTTTGCTGGATGAAGGGGCTACACCATAGAATGATTTTCCAGCAGACTGCCCTGTAGGGCTCCAGTGCCTTTTAGTTGACTGCCCTATGCCATGTATGTTAAAGAATAAGTTTTTCCTGTAGGACTGCATGGGGTTGAAGTCACAACACTCATGCCCATATTCACACCTATTCTGGCTCTCTTGAGGAATAGAAAGTTACAGCTTCCTCTAGGTGCAAAGAAATAAATATTATGGTACAAAAGATAGAAGCAGCATTAGAGTCCCCACCTGTATCTTGAGAGCCCTCTGTAGGGGCACTTCCTGTGACGATGGAGGGCAGTAGCTGAGTGGTAGCTGGAGATTCTGCGCTATCTTCTGTGTCAAAATCAGTGATATCTGTGAAGAGAGAACATAGATTTCTACAGTGAGCTAAAATCATGCGTAAAAGGAGCTATACACTTCCTTAGCACTGACACTGGCTCTTCAAGTGACCATTAGCAACAATCAAAATAATATCAAAGAGAAGCTGGATGGTTGAAGTCCCCCAAAACCAAATGCAGGTATAGTACAGATAATACAGTAACTCCTCACTTAACGTTGTAGTTATGGTCCTGAAAAATCCTTCTTTAAGAGAAATGATGATAAGCGAATCCAATTTCCTCATAAGAATTAATGTAAATGGGAAGGGGTGGGGGTGTTAGGTTCTAGGGAAATTTTTTTCACCAGACAAAAGACTATTTTATATATATACATACATATACACAGTATAAGTTTTAAATAGTTTAATACTGTACACAGCAATGATGATTTTGAAGCTTGGTTGAGGTGGTGGAGTCAGAGGGTGGAAGAGAGTGGCATATTTCTCAGGGAATGCCTTATTACTAAATGATGAACTAGCACTCAGCTGAGCCCTCAAAGGTTAACACATTGTTGTTAATGTAGCCTCACACTCTACAAGGCAACACAAATGAAGGAAGGCAGAGATAGACAGACACACACTGTGTGTGAGAAAGAAAGAGACATGCATTGCCCCTTTAAGTACGCTGACCCCACTCTATGTACTGTATACTGCCTTTTTAAGTAGATCAGCAAGTTGAAACAGCAATTGCTGCCAGCAGGCTCCCTCCATCCTGAGCCCCCTGCTCTGTGGAGATAGCCTGATAGGGTAAAGGAGTGGGGGGGCCACCCTGACATTAGCACACCTCTTTATCCCCACCCCCGCAGCAAGCAGGTTGCTCTCGGGAGCAGCTCCAAGGCAGAGGACAGGAGAAGCACACGGCTGTAGTGGGGAGGGACAGGTGAACTGCCCAGCAATTGATAGCCTGCTGGGCATGTGGGGAGCGGGGAGCTGATAGGGGAGCTGCCGGTCCACCCTGGTTCCAAGCCCCCACCAGCTAGCTTCAACGGGCTGCTCTTTCTGCAAGCAGTGGACAAAGCAGGCGGCTGCCAAATAACGTTATAAGGGAGCGTTGCACAACTTTAAACGAGCATGTTCCCCAATTGACCAGCAACTTAACAATGTTAATTGGGATGACTTTAAGTGAGGAGTTACTGTATAGTGGCAGGGGCTGAATAAAGGATGGGTAATGCCAACTGGCCCTGCTATGCTGGGGTTTGCTTTGCTGGATGAATGTGCTACACCATAGCCTCGCAGGTCTGTCTGGAATTTTTTCCTGTAGGACTGCTCTGGGTTGAAATTGCTCATACCTGCAATTTCCATGGGTGGACATTCACACCTATTCTGGCTCTCTTGAGGAATAGAAAGTTACAGCTTCCTCTAAGTGCAAATACATTAATATTTGTAATACATTACAAAAGATAGAAGCAGCATTAGCGTCCCCACCTGTATCTTGAGCGCCCTCTTTAGGGGCACTTCCTGTGATGATGGAGGGCAGTAGCTGAGTGGTAGCTGGGGATTTTGTGCTATCTTCTATGGCAGAATCAGTGACAGCTGTGAAGAGAGAACATAGTGCTAATTTTACACGTGATTTTAGATTTCTGCAGTGATCTAACACTGACTCTTCAAGAGACCATTAGTTACAATCAAAATAATATAAATGAATACGTTAACCTTTCACTGCTGGAAAACTGCTGGACCTAAAGCAAGAAAATTAACCTACATCCAAGTGGATATTTATAGCTATATAACCACAAATGCAGAAGCAAGGGCGGCAGATGGAGCCCCCTTTGGGGAGGCTAGCCCCAGCTCTGCCCCTTGCTCTCCATGCCCAGAGAAGCCCTGAGTGCCTCCTCCTCAGCTGGAGGAGCCCTGGGCTGTCCAAAGCCGTGCCGTGCCTCCCCTCCCTGGACCCAGCCTGCCCCTGGAAAAGCATCTGTTACAAGACGCTTTTGATTGCCCCATGCAGGTTCCAGGCCGGCTGAGGAGGCGGTATGTATCTCCTCAGCCATCCCGGAACCTGCATGCAGCATAATAAAGCAAAAACTTCACCACCAAACCCTGCAACTGGGAGGGTTCGGCACCCATGGTAGCGCTGGGGGAGGCAGAGCCTCCCCTGGCCTATTATACTCGCTGCCCATGTTTAGAAGCCATCAAATCTGGCAGTCTTTGCTCAAAGACTGTGCTGTGATGGGGTGGCCCAAGGCCTTTGAAGCCCGCTACTGGAGGGCTTGGAGTCCTACCACATGCTGCCCCTGAAAAGGAGCAGTAAAGGTGGGTCCTCCCTCTAGGCCTGCCTAGAAAGGCTGCAGGGAAGCAGCCAGTCAGAGATCAGCAGGCCCAGTTAAAAGGAGCTGTCGGGCCTGCGCCTGAACAGTTTTGCTGTTGGTTGGAACCAGATGGGTGAGGAAGGGCTGGAAGGCTGAGAGACACCAGGCAAGAAGGCCTGAGAGAGATGGAGAGCTTCAGCCCTGAGGTAAGGGTGCCAGGGAAGGGGCTCCGTGGGAAGTGGCCCAAGGAACAGCTGCCACAATGGAGTTAAAGGAAGCTGCATGGGGCTGTTGTATGTAGGTCCTGGGTCAGCACCTGAAGTAGTGGGTGGGCCTGGATTCCCCCTGCTGGCAGAGTGGCCAAAGCCCTGAGAAGGGGACAAGTGTTGTTTAGAGGCCCGAGTGAAGGGCAGAACTCAGTCTCCAAGCAGAAGATTCCGGGGACACTGCTGTATAACAGGGCAGGGACAGATTGAAAGCTAGCTCAGAAGGGGCTGAAAACTTAGCCCCAGAGACAAGGCTAAAGACAGTAACAAGGGCACAAGGACAGGCTCTGTTGGACCTTTTACCTTGGAAGAGGTTTGTTCGGTGATGCATATTTACTGTGTGACTTAGTCAGAGGGCTGACAAGAGCAACAGCCAAAGGGCACTGTGAACAGAGAGAGTGCTGGCTCGCACCGGGACAACAGGAGGTGCTCATGAGAGATGAGTGGCCCCCTTCGCAGACACATTGGAGAGAAGGAGGCTGTATAAATCCGATAGGTGCTACACAGGCTACATCCACAACTATCACAGCCCCACGGACAAAGGCAGAAAGGTGGGGCTGTTAGGATTAGCGCAGCTGGTTGCTTTGGATGGTCAGACTGAGCCTCCCTAAAAGTAGGCTGGGCTAATTGATTTAGGCTAAAATAAAAATTTCACCTTAAACAATTCAAGGCCCGTCACCTGGCTGCTATTGGCATAGTAGAGCTGCTTAGAAAGCCTGTTCTCACATTCTTTCTCTACTGGCCAAAGCCACAAGGGACAGGAAATCATAGGAGAAAATTGGCTGTTTTGGGATAAAAAATGCTGAGACAAACATAACTGTTTGACTGCTTATCTCACCAAAATATTGAGAGGTTTGCTCACCACTTCAGAAGAATTAAAGTGGCTTGTCCACTAGAACCGGGGTTCTCAACCTTTCTCTTTCTGAGCCCCCCCGCTATAAGAACTCCATGGCCCACCTGTGCCACGAGTGGTTTTCTGCAGATAAAAGTCAGGGCTGGCGTAAGGGGGTAGCAAGCAAGGGAGTTGCCTGGGGCCCACAGGTGAAAGTGGGCTGGTATGGGCTGGTACAGCGTACTGGTAAGAAGTGGCCACCAGTATGGGCCTATACACAACCAATGTTAAAGCGCTGCCACAGCAGCGCTTTAAGGACCCTCCTTCAAGTGCTGCCGCCACAGCGCTTTAACATCACTGCCCGTTTTGCCACACCCAGGGCTGCCGAGGGGGATAGGGGAGGGCGAAAAGGAGAGCTGCCCTGGGGCCTGGCAGTTTAAAAGTGGCCAGAGCCCCAGGCCCTTTAAGTCAAGCCAGGGTCAGCATAGTTTCAAAACCAGCCAGAAGTGCTTGGTGTTGACCCACCCTCATCCTGGGCTGGGAGTATTGCTTCCACAGACCCCTTCACTTTGGGAGTGAGGGAAATCAAGAAATTCATGGAAGCCTCCTGTGTAGCAGCACAAAGCTCTTATCACTTGGCCCCATAAGGTTCTGAACTGAGAAAATCATCTATGCTACCAGGAGACTATGGTGACACATGCAGAGCATGGCACAGTGGTTCTCATTCTGTTCCATGCTGTAACTCTATTTTCTAGATCAGCAGCCAACTCAGCAATATGGAAAGGGCAGGGTGGATGCTCCCCTCCACCCCCACGAGTTGTGATCCCAGGTTGAGAACCCATGGTGTAGAGCTAGGAAGTGACTCAGTACCTATAGTAGGAGCAGATGAAGGGTCGTACCCGACTGCAAGAAGGGAGCAGGAGAAGGTTAAGCATTTTTCCACATGAGTCTGGCATAAACTGGAAGGGATTTAAATCAGGCATCCAAATTGCACTGCTGTGAGGCCATTGGACCAGCTCAGCCCGCTCATAGCTGTGTTGTAATGGAGGCCTATCCAGGCAGTTTCAGTCGCTGCTGCCACCACTCCATTCAGATCTTGAGGGGTTAAAATGTCTGCTAGGCCCTCGTGGTTGCTCCTGCAGTAATCATAGGCTGTGGCCCAGCTCATTGGGGTCCTGACCAGTACAAAGGCATATTCACTGGCCACAGTCTGGAATGCAACAGTGCAAGAGAGAGAATTAAGAATGCAGACAGCTCACCTAGGCTGCCTCTACCTCCTCCTCAGCCTGCTGTCTTGGGCCAGAAATAAACAGGGGCTGTAGGGAGACATTTTTCAAAGACAGGAGCCCAGATTCCATTGAAAATTATTGAGACTTGTGCTCCTAAGATATTTAGGCCTATTTTTGAAAATCCCATGCTTAATCTATAAAGGGTCTAGCACATATCTGGCCTTGTATCAATAAACAAAAATGTATACAGAAATGGGGTTGGATGCTTTTATTGATAAGAACAAACCAAATTAAGCTCTGGTGTGAGTGGGTGCGATTCCACTTAAGTCAATGGAGTTGCACTTACTTACCCAAGAATTACAATTGGTCCAACATATGCAGTTACACCAGACAGCATAAAAATGACAAAGGTTAGTTTTTTTCTTGAGTTGGGGCATAAACAAATCAGCAATTGGGGTAAGGAAACACCCCCTCCTTCATCAACTGGGTTAGAATATAATTAAATAATATTGCATACTTAAGAGCCATGGTGAAGATTTTACACCTTGCACTGAAGCATCTGTCCTTGTCTGCTGTTAGAGACAGGAGGATTTTGATCTAGAGGGAACATAAATCTGATTCAGTAGGATAATCCATGGGGCCTTAGCTATGTCTGGTCAAAAACAAATACTGTCTGATGGCTGCTCGGCAGACCTTGTGAAATTAATTGGTGGTCTCAGTCCAGTGCCTCATGGACAGGTTTACTCATCACAAAAACCACTACCACAACTAGCTATCTTGTTGGCCCCCAAGACAGTTGGGTTGGAGACTGAGCTATCGTTTCATCCTAGATGGCGTCCTTCAGGTCAGAGCCATGTTGGCAGGACTCCCATGGTTTGAAATAACTTTAGTTCATTTTAGACTCACAGTTTTACATCAGCTGATTACATTTATGAGTGACTATTCAGTGCAGGTTGGAATACATGCTAGGTTGCAACCAGTCTGTATGGTTACTACTCTGTCTTTGTTACATCTATTTTCAGGATAAGCATTTTTTGACTGACCTTTATGCTATGCTGTATGGGGTCAAAGGATTAGTACAAAACTACATCTGTTTCAACTAGCAAATCCCCACTAGAGTGAATGAGCC
The DNA here is from genome assembly GCF_003597395.2 of Chelonoidis abingdonii. Lineage (NCBI taxonomy): Eukaryota > Metazoa > Chordata > Testudines > Testudinidae > Chelonoidis > Chelonoidis abingdonii. The sequence goes on along the minus strand of NC_133775.1, from coordinate 59,211,407 downwards.
TGGAATGAAGTAGATAAATGAATTCTATGCAGCCACGATATGAATATATTGCTACAATTGCCTCTCTAACCACCACTCCATTATCAGCATGAAAAATAAATATTTTGGGAAACCTGGAGGCAAATACACATGTGCAGATGTTTTACAAGTATTATGTGCATATTGGCTTATAGACACATTGCAATTTGCTGTATGCTGAATTGCTGTCACTAGAGGTGAAATGCTCGTCACTAGTGAAAAATCTCTCTCAATTGGTAACTATTCCATCTCCCCCACTGCATAAAGACACATTACTGTAACAAAAGATGAATAGAGCTAATTTGTTTCTTCCTATCTTTCCATGTGGGACTTGTTTCCTTTCTCGCAAATAATTTATATCTCACTAACTGGACAGGGGACACAGGCAAAGTACTGGGCAAAGCAGAAGTAAATCACTTAGCAAAATAGCAAATAGCTCCCCCATGCACACTCCTCCCCTGCCAGATTGAACAGAAACACATACATCTTTTGGAACTGGCATTTACCAGTAAAAGCCAGCTGACGATAAATTAATATATTGTGATGCAATAAATAAGTAGTGATGGAGAAATAAAAGAAAGGAGAGGTAGTATTGGTGAAAATAGATAGATGGTTCTGTAGTTCTAAATCTCCCACAGAACATGCTGCTACTGTGCGAGCTTCCCCTGTTAACAGTCTTGCCAAAGTGGCTCACGTCTGACTTGAAGGAACCATGTCTAGGATGAAGGCATAGTTCAATCTCCAGCCTATCAAATCATTGGCTTTGGGGCCAACAAGGCAGCCATATGTGGTGGTTGTTTTTGTGATAAGGCAGCCTACTCATGAGGCATTTGACTGAGACCAACAGTCAATTTCACATAGTCTGCTGAGCAGCCATCAGACAGTGATGGTGCAAATGTTCAGTCACTCTGAATTTGGGACAGATTCAAACAGATAATTTGGAGGTCAATAAGAATATGTTGATATCTCAATTCACCTCACTTCTCCCAATCCTCTACCTCAACCAGATTTCTACACCCCTGGCTACATCCTGATACTTCTCAACAATTAGCAGGAAAGGGAAAGAGGAGGGGGGCAAGTATGGCAGTATTTGACCGGGAATACAACAAAATTATTGGTTTGAAAGTGGATGGAACTTTTCAGTGTAATGTTTGCTTTCCAAAAATCTACCTCCAGATAATTATTTTTGGGATGGGGCAAGTAAATGTCAAAATTTGGGCACTCAAATAAGAAGATTCTCCTCCCCCCACCCCCAACCTTGGAAAATCCTGCATCTGTCTAGTTAAAAGGTGAGGCTGTAGGGAGATGCTGTTCCCAATCTTTGTGCTGAAGTCAAAATCTAAGATAGCAGTAAAGTACCATACCTATTGCAAGCAGTAAGAAGAACAGCAGCATCCTGTGGTCTATGCTGTACGGTCCGTAGGGGAGAAAGAGGAGGGCGTCTGGAGACCTCTGTTAAATAGTACTGGGATGATTTGCCTAACTGCAGTCACACCTACTGCTGCACTAGAGACCTGAACCATTGGAATACCACCAAGGTTATTACCAATGGTACAATGTACTTACACAAGTCATGTTGTTTCAGGTACAGTTTTGCCCCATGCCCTTACATAAACTATACTACACCACTGCAGTTGCACTAATCTCTGAGGACCTATTGCCAGGGCTCAGCCTGTGAAACATTTTGCCACCAACACCACCCTCACACATACACATGAAGTGCTGCTGTGCACTATTAGGCAACTACTTTGTTTCACCCCAAAGGTAGCTGCATGTTAACAGTGGGAGCTGCAAGGTGTCATTCTTTAGTGTAGTGGTCTCCAACCTTTTCCGGGTGGCGGGCATCAGACGACGAGCCACCAAGGACCGTGGCCGGTGGACAAGCATCCACTGAAATGCCACCGAGAAGCGGCAACGTCAAGAGGCATCACCGCCAAAAATCAGCAGCATTTCGGTGTCAACACCTCTTGATGACACCGCTTTTCGGCGGCATTTCGGTGGCTGCTTGTCCGCCAGCCAGTACATGAGTGCACATAGATGCCCTGGTGGGCACCATGACGCCCGTGGGCACCACGTTGGGGACCACTGATTTAGTGCTTGTGAAGAGCTTTGCATATGTGAGGTGCTATAATACATTATAAGTGCTTAGCATCATTACACTGTACTTTTGAAAAATGTACCTTTCAGACTACGTTGCAGTGTCTCCATTAAGAAGTGCTCCTGACCCTTCACAGTTTGAGGCTGCTGGTCTGAGCAAATCAATTGTTATTGTTTCTAGCCATAGACCCAAACCAGGCGTCTGGACTCAAGCCCCCTCTTTTGTTCTGAGAAAATTTATATCTACATTTGAAATTTGAAGCCTGAGACCAAGCTATAATTGGATAAAGTCACAACACTAAATCTAAACTCAGGGAACATTCACAGCTCAGGTTAATCTATAGGCTTCTTTTATTTATTCCCTTATCCTGGAGATGAGGGAGGATTCCCAGCATTTGCAAGTGGAGAAAATTGGGACTTTTGGCCGGACAAAGTGTTAACCTGCCACCCATCTAGAACAGGGGTGGACAAATTTTTTGGCCCGAGGGCCATATCTGGGAATAGAAATTGTATGGCAGGCCATGAATGCTCACAAAACTGAGGCTGGGTTGTGGGAGGGGGTGTGAGTTCTGGTTGGGGGTGTGGGCTCTGGGGTGAGGCCAGAAATGAGTTCAAGGTGCAGGAGGAGGCTGGGGCAGGGGGTTAGGGTGTAGGAAGAGTGCAGGCTCTGGCTGGGGGTGCAGGCTCTGGGTTGGGGCTGGGGATGAGGGGCTTGGTGTTCAGGAGGGTACTCTGGGCTGGGATCAAGGGGTTCAGAGGGTGGGAGGGGGATCAGGGCTGGGGCAGGAGGTTGGGGTGCGGGGAGAGGCTCAGGGGTGCAGGATCCCAGTGGCGCTTACCTCAAGTGGCTCCTGGAAACAGCGGCATGTCCATTTTCCGGCTCCTATGCAGAGGCACAGCCAGGTGTCTCTGCACGCTTCCCCATCTGCAAGCATTGTCCCTGCAGCTCCCATTGGCTGTGAGGGGAGCTGTGGGGACAGCATGCAGAGCGGAGGCCCTGGCTGCCTCTACACATAGGATCCAGAGAAGGGCCATGCCGCTGCTTCCAGGAATGGCGTGGAGCAGCCTCCAACTCTGCTGTCTGGCTGGAGTGCTGGAGTGGGGCTATGCCGCTGCTTCTGGGAGCCGTGTGGATAGGCCCTGACCCTGCTCCTCAGCTGGAGCTCTGGAGCAGGAAAAGCCCCAGACTCTGCTCCCCAGCAGAAGCTCAAAGGCCGGATTAAAATGGCTGACAGGCCAGATTTGGCCCTCAGGCCGTAGTTTGCCCACCTCGATCTAGAAACTTATTCTGATTCCCTAGCATGCACTCCACATGTGATCTGCTTTCCCACTACCCATTCTCAATCCAGTTAACAAGTCATGAACCAGATGTTTGGAGATGGATCAGGCAGGAGCCCCCCGACTGGAAACTCTGGGAAGAAAACAATTGGTGTCCTGAACCAGAGAGGCAGCCATGGTAAAGCAAAAGATCCAGCAGTTGGAGGATCATTAGTGGAGGGAAATATCTGTGGGCAGTTATTGGAAGAACAGAAGTATGGGAGTGGATCCATACTTTGGAGTCTAGCCCAATTTTAGGCAAGGGAGGGGGGATGGAAGAGGTGCTGAGAACAGATACAGTGATACTGTGATGTTTGTATCTGTGTGTTAATGAATATTGTTTACTATGTGAAAATGAATGATGGAATAACAACTAGCCCACCACCCAGGCCTAGCTGTTGGCCTGAGTTTGTCTCTGTGCTCACCCACTCTAATAAGAGTTCTGCTTAATTTGCTAAGAAACAAGTTTTTAGTTTGAGCTGTCGATGAAATGGAGAGAAATGGTTTGTTATCCAAATCAGGTATTGTTTGTGTAATGAAAATTAATGGATGTCATAGGGAGAGTGAGAGTTTAGCAATCTCTTTGGAGCTGTTATTTGCATCTGTGGACCTGACTCCAGACAGAGCTGAAAAGGGAATCTGCCTCTCCACCATTTCAGCTAACATTTTTTGTGGATGTCAGCTGCTCTAGGGAAAGCATCTGCAAATTTGAACAAGGGAGGTATTCAAACCAAGCAGCATCCTTTGAGGACTTGCTTCCGTAGCAGTCTAAAATCTTCACTCCGTGCATAAGTCAAAGGCAGGTGAAACAACAATAAATATTGAGCAAAGAAAGTTAATCTGCATTCAGAGGATTTTAATAGCAAATTATAAATCAAATGTTTCTGTGCAAGTCTGTTTTTTTTAAACTTCTGATACTCTTGCTTTGCCTTGCCCTAAACTAATGCTGATCCATATCAATCAATGACACCTGATTAGGTGTTTGATATACTAGCCATCTACCCAGTTGAGTATACTGTTTGCAAGGAACGGAAGGCTCTACATATAGAGGTGACTCTGCTCAGGACTTATTATGGCCTCAAATTGAGCAGATTCCCTACATGTATGGTGAACAACAATTTGAAAGAAGTACATCCTTAGTCCTAACCTTTCCCCTGCTGACCCCTTCGTCCTCATGCATGGATCTCTGAGCCCAGGAAGAGCCCTCTGCAGGGTTGAATAAAGGAAGGGATAGTGCCATGACAGGGGAGTTAATGTTTGTAAAGCACAACATTATAATATTCACCTGAACCTTTTGAACAGCCCCATCTCTCCCACCCACAGCTGTCTTATTCAGACAACCCCAGCACAAGCTCGTCTAGATCCTTGTGGTCCCTTCTAACCCTATCATTCTAAATCACTGGGAATTACTAACCCTATTATTCTAAATCAGGAGGTGGGGAGTTACCAACGCAGACACACCCATACTTTATATAAAATGAGTCTGCTGAGTTTAGGGTATATCCCAAAGAGCTACCTCACTCGCCCTCCCAGTTATGTTCATAGAGATGTGATCACAGGGGGCAAGAGTCCATTATATTCACCATGGATTTCATCAATTCACCAATGGCAAGGCATGCCTGACCAACCTGATTGCCTTCTATGATGAGATAACTGGCTCTGTGGATATGAGGAAAGTGGTGGATGTGATATATCTTGACTTCAGCAAAGCTTTTGATATGGTTTCCCACAGTATTCTTGCCAGCGAGTTAAAAAAGTATGGATTGGATGAATGGAGTATAAGGTGGATAGAAAGCTGGTTAGATTGTCTGCTCAATGGTTAGTGATCAACGCCTCGATGTCTAGTTGGCAGCCGGTATCAAGCGGAGTGCCTCAGGGGTTGGTCCTGGGGCTGGTTTTGTTCAACATCTTCATTAATGATCTGGAGGATGAGATGGATTGCACCCTCAGCAAGTAGGGTAGGGTCCAGAGTGGCCTAGACAAATTGGAGGACTGAGCCAAAAGAAATCTGATGAGGTTCAACATGGACAAGTGCAGAGTCCTGCATTTAGGATGGAAGAATCTCATGCAGTACTACAGGTTGGGGACCGACTAGCTAAGTGGCAGTTCTGCAGAAAGGGACCTGGGGACTACAGTGGACAAGAAGCTGGATATGAGTCAGCAATGTGCCTATATTGCCAAGAAGGCTAATGGCATATGGGGCTGCATTAGTAGGAGCAATGCCAGCAGATCGAGGGACGTGATTATTCCCCTCTATTCGGCATTGGTGAGGCCACATCTGGAGTATTGTGTCCAGTTTTGGGCCCCCCACTACAGAAAGGATGTGGAGAGAGTCCAGTGAAGGGGAACAAAAATGATTAGGGAGCTGGGGCACATAATTTATGAGGAGAGGCTGAGAGAACTGGGCTTATTTAGTCTGCAGAAGAGAAGAGTGGGTTTGATAGCAGCCTTCAACTACCTGAAGGGGAGTTCCAAAGAGGGTGGAGCTAGGCTGTTCTCAGTGGTGGCAGATGACAGAACAAGGAACAATGGTCTCAAGTTGCAGTGGGGGAGGTCTAAGTTGGATATTAGGAAAAACTATTTCACTAGGAGGGTGGTGGAGCACTGAAATGGGTTATCCAGGGAGGTGGTGGAATCTTCATCCTTAGAGGTTTTTAAGGCTTATCTTGACAAAGCTCTGACTGGGATAATTTAGTTGGGGTTGGTCCTGCTTTGAGCAGGGAGGTTGAACTAGATGACCTCCTGAGTTTCTTCCAACCCTAATCTTCTATGATATTTGAGTTAGGAGGTGCAGGGGAACATTGTTTTCACAGGCCTGTCTCAAAAATGCTAATGCCGGCCCAGCTGTCTGCATTTATATAATGCTTCCTATGTACAAATTACTGTATAACATTCACTAGTTCAGCAGTTCTCAACCAGGGGTCTGGTTCCCACTGGGGGGGCGCTGTGAGCAGGCTTCAGGGGGTCTGCCAAAATAAACCAGAGAGTAGGGACGGTGTTAGACTCTCGGTGGCCTGGGGCTGAAGCTGAAGCCTGAACCCCACTGCCATGGGCTGAAGCCAAAGCTCGAACAATTTAGCTTTGCGGGCCCCATGTTGTGGGGCCCCAGGCAATTGCCCTACTTGCTACCCCCTAATGCCAGCCCTGGCTTTTAATCTCATGGGTATGCAGAAAAAGAGTTTTTGTGGACTAGACAGGCCCTGGAGTTTTTATAGCATGTTGTTGTGGGGGGAGGGGTGAAGGGGCTCAGAATGAAAAAGGTTGAGAACCCCTGTGCTAGTGAATCCAGGGAGGTAAATTACTGTGCATGATTATCCCTACTTTACAGATGGGGAAGTGTTGCAGAGGGGTGAAATCACTTATCCTAAGTCACATAGTAAATCAGTACTTCCTGACTCCCAATCCTATGCTCATTCCTCTACACCATATTGCATCTGATCTTAATCTCCATATTCCCCCCAAATGTTCTCTAATTCCTCCTCATTAAAGGGGCAGCCCTAGTATTGGAGTCTGCAGTGTAGCACAGTGGGAAGAGTATCCAGTGAAGATAGAATGTGATGCTGTCTCTGATGATAACTCCAGAGAGCTTTGTAATGTACAGTTTGTTGCTGGTAAGTTAGTTGCAGCATTTGACTAACGTTCAGAAACAAAAGGTTTTGCAGCTGATTACCTTGGCTATAATTAACTGGTGTTGCTGTACAAACTGAGAATTACCACCCAGTAGGGCCTATGTTTAGTTGTCATCTGATCAAGAGGGAATAAGTGCAATATTTAAAAACATTTCAGGGACTCTAAAACCTAGAGTTTGTCAATGCACGGACAAGTGTATGGGGATGGGGAATAAATCAGGAGACTTGCAACAATTTGGAAGGATCAGCACATGTTGCCTTAGTGGTCCATCCCCCCGTGCCCAGCTGCGGCCTGACAAATCCTAACAATACTAAATACTACTTCAAAGATCTCTGCCTGAAACAGGAGCCAGTTAAATTTATCTAATTAGAAGGCACCAACTTCTCACCCTCTTTAGGAGATGTTCATTGCGTGGCTGTAGCTGTCAAGCAAGCTACGGTGCATTAGCATATATGTGTATAGTCAGGTTTCTTGTTGATTCTTTTGCTTGATATTGTGCGTACAAGTCAGGTTTGCACAAAAGTCAATGGAAAGTTTCCATCAACAGGTGGCAAGTTCATTTGCAGAAAATAACCTCATGGGAGCCATGGACCCTGGGCTGTGCATGGCAGTTACTGAGGGAGTCACTGAGACATTGTATTCCTGTGATGTTGCCAAGGGATTCCTGTGCAGACAGAGGAATCCTGCCTTAAGGCAACAAAAGGTTTCTCCACAAAATGCACATGCCTTTAACGTGGAAAGCATCTGGCACTTCCTTCAGCATAGGACTCAGTAGGAGAAGCTCTTCTGAATGAACTGAGAATTGTGTTTGGATATAATGGCCTGAGTTAAAATGGTCAACATGGAGTCTCCTGCTGGTGGCCACCATCTTTCCTGTGACATCCCCAAGCTGGGGAAACCCAGGGACAGAAATTGCAAACTCTTTTCTAACCAGCTTACTTGCTGTAATGAAGGACCATGTGGCTGCAACTGTCTTTGAAGGTCTCCTATATAGGCATGGAGCCAGCGAAACCAACTCATGTGTGGCAGGCAACAGGAACAATTACTAGATCAATCCCAACCTCTCTTGAACATATGTTCCTGGGGAGTCAAACTGTTCTTCAGCTCAAAACACAGGCGTGTGCCACTTGAGATAGTTTAACTGGAGGTACTAGGAAGTCCCTTAATCTCTCTGTGGACTAGTTGCTAGAGGGCATTGTCACACATGCACACAAAGCCAGTGGATTCGGAGCTACCAAGCTTCACACACACATTTCCCCTCATGCAGGGCTGCAGTAACTGAGCAGGGATTGTACTGCAGTGACTCCTTTTTGCCCCTGCAGGCACAGGTACTTAGAGCAGGGAGACTGTCATTTTGCCTCTGCTGGCACCCAGCTAGTGTGGAGCATCCAGGGACGAGGAGGAGTTGGCAGCTGTTGGCTGATTCATGGCCTTGGCGGTGGGGAACTGAGGGAATCATGAGGGGGAATGGGCTCAGGAGTCCACAGGCTTGAAGGGGCTCACAGGCAGTAAAGGAAGCAGAGGCAGGGTAGGGAGACTGTGTCAGAATTCTCACCTACCAATTCCCCACATTGCCAGTCTCCTGCCATCACCCCCTCAGGCTGCCCTAGGGTCTTCTGCCCTGCTCCGCCACAAGCTCCAGGGCTCCCTCAAGCATATGTTGCTTCAATTCCATCTAATACCCTAGTCACCACTGACTTCTTCAGGCTTCCCAGACACCTCTGCTTTCTTCTGCCTTCCCACTTCTGCATGCTGCAAGGGATAGGCTCCAACCTTCTTTCCCTCTCACCTATTCCTACTGCATTCTAAGGGGAATCACTGATGAGTTCTCGCTGCAGAGAAATGTCACACATGGAGCTGCACAAAACCAGGCAGCAATGTACACTGACACCCAGAAAGAGAGAGAGAGAGAGAGACATAGCTACAGCTGTCTCGCTATTAGTGCCTGAAGGAGCTTCAGGAAGAATTACTTTCATTTCTTTCACAGAGAAGCAGAGATTTCATGCAGTAAATGAAAACCCAGATTTAAAGGGACACCAGAGGTCAGAAATCTGGTCAGTTTAAAAAAAAATTTAAAGTAGTTTTGTGTACTACATCTGCCTCTGAGGTTCCATGCCCATTTTTGTGGTTATACAGTCTCCTATATTTTCAATGGTTGTGCTCTTTTTTTCTGTGTAAAAGACTCACCTCAGCAAGCAGGGAAACTGTCTGACTGTCTAGAAAGGGGGAACAGTGAAAGTGGTTCTGCCCAAAGGGTGAGATTAAGAGCTCAAATCCCATTGCCTTTCAAAAGGACTTGAGCTCCTAAATCACTTAGATGCTTTCGAAAAGCATACTCAAAGTAGACTCTTTTCCATCTAATCACTTTCATTTACAGTGCATTTGGGTGCTACTTGTAACAAGTGGAGTTCAGGTGGGTAAAACTGCTGGGGATAAATCTAATTGAACATTTTCAGACCTTAAACCAAAATGGTTTCAGTATTAGAAGGGGAACAAAGTTCTTGGGGAGGTGAGTTGTTATACTTTCCTATACAGTTTACCCATGGTCCAGTTTGGACTATCTGTAAAAATTACTACTGATTCTATGCCAAGTAAGTTGCCACCATCTTTGTGGGTCTGCAGAAAGTGGTGAGGTCTGCTTTCAGTAACGGCACGTCCATTCCCTGAAGCTGTGCCTTCTATGCTGTGCCCTCCAATTATCTTCACACAGATTATTTTTGTTTACCTGCCATATTCTTGCCCCAGAGCCATGTTTTGTAGCAATTCTGCCTATGGATACAATCTCATAACGCAGTGCAAATGCTTGTCATAATCATGTTTCAAGGTCAAAATTTCATGCATATATCAAAGTATTTTTGCCTCTTCAGCTTCCCTGCTGGCTTTGGTAACAGTGGTGGTTTCTTTTTTTGTGTAGTTATAATCTGCTTGACATCCCAACACTCATTTATATCCAGTATTTATCTGCTGGAACTAATGGAACAATGGATATTGTTTTGGTAATGTCCTAGGTTAGGAGTTATGTTTTTTCTGCTCCAGGAAACCTCCCATCAATATTAAAGTAAATATCTCTCGATGTGCCATCAAATTACATCAGACCCAGCAAGAAATCTGTAAAGAGCCTCACACTTGACAGGGAAGTAGAAAATAAAACAAACAAATGACTTCGCTATATGATTTAGGAATGGAAGATTTAAATAATCATATTTCTGGTTGTGAAGAGAATCTCTTTATCTTTCACTCAGAGATTTGGTTTTTAAATTTTCTGTGCATCTTCTAGTTTTCTTCCCAAGTCAACACACAGAGTCTGAGTTCTTGAAAATTCCCATCAAACCCATGAATTTTAAAAATCTTCTAAATGAGAACCAGAACCTCAGGAGGTTTTGACAGCATTAAAGGGACTGCAGGAAAATGGTGACAGACTGAAGGAGACAGAGTTTATACAGTATTTCATCAACTCTTGTGGCTGGCTTGTGACCTAGCTCACTCACCACATATAATTAACGCACAGAAGTAATGGTATTCTTTTTCCCAAAGCTGATGAGTAACTGAATAGTCCACCAAAAGAAAAGTTACTGTATTGTAAGTCGTCCCTCCACTACCCACACCTCCAAATGTAAGTTGAAGTGGTCAGCTAGGTACTGTAGAACATGATAACCATATCAGATCTCCACAGCAACTTGCCAATGCCCACTCCATCCATCTATTCTAGCTCAATTTCCCCCAGGTCAGTTTGGAGCTGGAAGTCACAATGAGCATAAATCTGTTACTTTGACTGAGCATGTGAGAGAAGAAATTCAAACTGGATGTGACACCAATGCCTCTTTACAAAGGGTCCCCTGTTCTTTGCAAACAACTCTCACCTCAGACCTGACAAACTCACTACACCAAACATGTCTTGCAGAATATTTACCCATAAAGCATAACATATAAGGTGTCTGCAGAAAGCTTGTGACTTAACAAGACTCAATTAAAGCTAAGTTTTAGTCATGGGTATTTTTAGTAAAAATCACGGACAAATCATGGACAGTAAATGGAAATTCTTGGCCCATGACCTGTCCATAACTTTTCCTATATATCCTGACTAAAATTTGGTGGGGGGACGGCCTGGGGGGGCACCACATGTGCTGCAGGGGGCCTGGCCTGTGGGGGATGGCGGGGCGGGCAGGCACTGCAGGTGCTCGGGGTTGTGTGACTGAGGGGGGCATGGGTGCTCAGATGGGGGTTTGGCGGGGCTGGGGTAGGCTCCCCACCCAGCTCCTGAGCTCCACATGCTGCCTCCGCTCCGCCCCAAGCCCCAGTTCTGCAGCTTCCATTCGCTGGGAACCGCAACCAAAGGGAGCTGTGGGGGAAGTGCCTGCTGGCAGAGGCAGCACGTGGAGCTAGGAGCTGAGGGAGGGGAGCCACTCCCTCCAGGTAAGCACCACCCCACACCCCAATCCCCAGCCCTGAGCCCCCCCACACCCAAATTCCTGCTGCTGGAGGGATGGGGGGCCCCGAGACTGCCACAGCAGCAGCTGGTGCACCTGGCCCTGGCCTGCCCGAGCTGCTTAGGTGGCCCCAGGCCAGGCACATCAGCCACTGCAGAGGTCACAAAAAGTCATGGAATCCATGACTTCCATGACCTCTGTGACTAACATGGAGCCTTACTCATAATCACTGTGAGATGTATATCTGGGTAATATAAAAGGAATAACTAAGATAAGATTTTGTCATGGAGGTCACAGAAGTCACAGGTTCTGTGACTTTCAGAGACCTCCGTGACGTTTCAGCTTCAGCCCCATTCCTGGTTCCGGAACTGTCAGCTGCCAGTGGTGGAAGCCCTGGTGTACTGAGCTGCTGGAGCAGTGGCAAGAGCTGGAGCCTCCCTCCCGTCGCCAAGGCTTGGGCTCTCAGTCCCCATCTCAATCTCTGTGGTGCTCGGGCTTCAGTCCCCCTGTCAGCACCTCCCCATTGTTAATAAAAGTCACAGAAAGGTCTCAGGCTTCCATGAATTTTTGTTTATTGCCCGCAACCTGTCTGTGACTTTTGCTAAAAATAACCATGACAAAATCTGAACCTTAAGTATAATGTAACTATATGGAAAATTTGCTTTATGGACTTAGAGTAGAAGTTAGTCCCCAGGGGATAATATGTTTTAGTGATGACCCATTCTAGCAGGAGGGAGTTGTCACCCTACCCTGATTAGCCGGTATGTAATGCAAGGTTAGCCTTTCTCCATCCTAACACTTCCAATGGAAAAATCATCAGAGACCACTTCCACCAATTGAAACCACTCAGAGGTTAAAACAAAAAAGAGGGGAACAGTACAACAGACAGAAAATCGCTCTGCCTATGAATAAAGATAAAAGTCTGTTTCAGTGTAACACAGGATGGGGAAAGGTACTTTGTATCCTTTTACTGAGCTGTTCTCATGAGTAGAGATGTTCTCATGAAAAATTGGATCCTTCTTCCTGCAAAGCCAGCCAGCTCTGCAATAGACTGAACTTTGAGGGGAAATCCTACATTTTTAGACAGGAAAGGTAGCTTTTGGTAAAAGTAGATTAAGTTTAGCCTTTTATAAATTTCTTTTATTTTGGAAACATTTGTTGCCATCACTCTGTCTTGTTTCAAATTGAATCTCTATTCTTTCTTAAATAAACCTTCCTTTGTTTTATTACAAATGCTGTGTGTTATACATGAGCAATGCTTTAAGGTAAAACTAGTAAACTGGGGTACACTGCTCCCTTGGGGCCAGAGAATCTGAGATTTCTGAGAGTACCCAGTGTCAGGGGCTGGATGTCACAGGGAAACAATTCCAAGGGACTTGGGGGCTAGGGTGCATTTATTGTTACCCTGCAAGGCAAAGACAGGACTGGCATAGCTAAGAGAAGTATGTTTGAGTGGCTGAAAGCCTGGTGGTATTAGGGAGCTGGCACCCAGGTAGGCACAGGCAAGACTCCCTTACTGTAGAGGTTGGTGGTGGGGGGGGGTAACAAAGTGACTCAGGGGTCTGCGTACTCCAAGGAACATCACTATCTGAGCCATCCTGAATAGCCCATGGGTGGTACTTTCAGCTTCATTGGCTACATCTGGCTTCATTGGCTATATGACTGTAGCTGTTAGTGAGCCCGTCATAAATTCATTATACTGCAAGGACAGGGTATAGTATTGACACACATGTGTGTTACATTCCGTGGACTCAGTTTTCAAATGTGAGCCTATAAATACGTCATCCAAACTGGTATTTAGATACATAAGATAAACATAATAGTTTGAAATAACGTTTGACTACTCTAATATATTTTATTCACTTTTCTATTAGTGAAATATATTAATGAGGGGCCAAATCCTGAGGTAAATACTGAGATAACACTCCTACTGAGTTCAGACTGAGTAAATCCCACTTCACCTGAGTGGCAGCAGAGCAATAGAAGTGATGCGGTACTGCTCTGCAGGGTAGGATTCTGGGGATTGCACAAAAGCTGCAGTCACAGCCTGACTCCATCCACAAAGACCTCTCTGTGCAGTACACAGGGGCTGTGTTGGGGAGGGGCAGGGCCAGAAGACATAATCTCTTTTTTTTCTCCCATTGAACACAACTACACTATCCAGGGTGCTGCAGTAGCATAACTACAGCTCCATAGCTATACCACTGTAACCCTGTGGTGTAGATGCAGACTATGATGACAGAAGAGGGTTTTTTTCCATTGCTTTAGGAATACCATCTCCCCAAGTGACAGTAGTTAGGTCAACTGAAGCATTTTTCCATTGACATAGCTACTGCAACTCTGGGGGTTATATTGGTATAGCTGTGGCACTCAGGGATGTAGATTTTTCACATCCCTAAGTCCCATAGCTATGTCAACCTATGTTTTAAGTGTAGACCAGGCCACAGTGGGACATGGAGGACTGTGAAGGCTATTTCAGCTAATGGATTGAAGTGGTCTCCATGGGGTGGCTTCATAGTATTTTGCATGCTGCTTTAATTGAAACCACTGGGAATCATGCTAGAATATTTGAGTGCAGAATTTCATCATAAATACATCTGGCTCTAGCAGGATCTAGTGGTGGTATTTCCTGGATTGTCCCCAGCAAGTTCCTAACTGGAGTGTCTAGTTTGGTTGTTTTCGTTCCGAATGGGCATTAATTAAACAGGACTTGTGAAGTAGCAGGGATTGGCTGGACTGATGCTCAGTTTGCTTGGATTCAGCAAAATCCACCCCTTCCACATTTCTTCCATTTGAAACACTGTAGTTTCAAAGTTAATATGTTTGCTCTGGAGGATGTGAATTTGATGCCTTCCTTTCATCTGTAAGTAATGTTGCCATAATTCTTTACTCAGAGCATCATACAAATTGCTATTCCACATAAAACTAGCTTTATCTGGTTGTTACTGATAGGCTGAGAAAAGGAACTGCTGTTATAACATACTCTGAAAGACAGAATTTATAAGATAGATTTTGCATGAGAAGAAAAAACATCAAGGAATCGTTTTCATTTGGTTCTGATACCATTTTCATATCTAAATTGACAAATGTGATATAGTTCAATAATAAAAGAGATTGATGCAAGAAACCAGGCTTTCTACACTTCTACACTTTTATGGTGGAAAATGTTATTAAAAATAAAATGAATATGGGATTTGGAATTAGGTGAGAGCTAGAGAACAAGAGAATGAATTAGGTGAGTAGGGTTGGAAGCTTTTTCAGATGGGAAATGAGAACACCTCAGATAAACATGCAGCACATATTGATTTAAAAAGTATGTCAGGCTTTACATATGTGTTAAACTATTTAGCTAGAAATGAGGCATTGCATCTACTTAGCATCCAAAAACCATGAAAAAATGTTACAAATCTGACACTAAGAAATGGAAATGTGACAAAACCTACAGTACTTAGGGAGAAGAACAAAGAAGGAGATGGGGTTTCATGGATCAGATTTTGGTTCATCTAGTCCAATATCCTGCTTCTAGGAGTGTCCCATGAGCTGATGCTTTGGAAACTCCCACAAAAGAATAATGTACCCAACTTATTGTTCCATCAGTACTTAGGAAGGGGGTGAGGTGATATGATCTTTCTGACTCCCATAGGTTATCAGTTTATGCCTTGCCACATGAGTTGGTTACCTCTGCATTCATGAGGTCAGATGTAATGAGCTATATGATTATTAGCCCAATAACAGTGTTTGAAGTGATTTAAAATGCCTTCAGTCTGACATCAATCAGTTCACAAGGTTAATTTTGGTCACTGCAAGTAATTTTCTGCTTGACTATTTGGACAAGCAAAACCCCACTTTAAAAATATTCCCAATTTTTAAAATAATTTGACAACTGTTTTGTGCCAGATGTAGGTACCATATCATGGAAAGAAGACTGATCAGTAGCAAAGTATGGTATTTAAAATATATTTTTCCCTCCTCATTTTCAAACAAATATTGCTGAGATAGAAAAGGTCCAAAAGGAGGCAATAGACATCCCAAAGAGCTATACCAAGTTAATTATGTGGAACGCCTGCAAGATAAACATGGCTAAGGAACAGATATGATCAAAGTTTTCAAAGTGCTAAAGAGGATATGGAGGTTGCTGTAGATAATCTCCTCAAAGTAATGATTAACCCCAGGACAAGGACACAGACTAATAAGGAAATAGCACCATTTTGATCTACAATAGTTCTGATCATTCAGACTCTCACATATCACTAGATAATCAGAACTCCCTAGAGCATCAGCTGTTTTTTTTAAAATAGATATTGGATGCGTGTCTCTCTCTCATACATACAATATTTATCCTTGAACCAGTCAGCAAATATGAGGGTTAGGGTGGACTGAAATTATTATTAGGAACCTATCCTTGCAACAAAGCCCAATGCCAAGTCGGTCCACATCTCTATTCAAGTGACACCATCATAGGACCTAATCACATCAGCCACTCCATCAGGGGCTCGTTCACCTGCATATCTACTAGTGTGATATATGCCATCATGTTCCAGCAATGCCCCTCTGCCATGTACATTGGCCAAACTGGACAGTCTCTATGCAAAAGAATAAATGGACACAAATCTGGCATCAGGAATCATAACATTAAAAAACCAGTAGGAGAACACTTCAACCTCTCTGGTCACTCAGTAACAGACTTAAAGGTGGCAATTTTGCAACAGAAAAGCTTCAAAAACAGAATCCAAGGAGCAACTGCTGAATTGGAATTAATTTTCAAACTAGATAACATTAACTTGGGCTTAAATAGAGAACCGGGAGTGGCTGGGTCATTACACAAATTGCATCTATTTCCCCATGTTAAGTATCCTCACACCTTCTTGTCACCTGTCTGAAATGGGCCATCTTGATTATCACTACAAATGTTTTTTTTCTCCTGCTGATACTAGCTCATCTTAATTAATTACCCTCTTAGAGTTTGTATGGTAACTTCCACCTTTTCATGTTCTCTGTATGTGTATATGTATCTTCTTACTGTATGTTCCATTCTGTGAAGTGGGCTGTAGCCAATGAAAGCTTATGCTCAAATAAATTTGTTCGTCTCTAAGGTGCCACAAGTACTCCTGTTCTTTTTGCGGATACAGACGAACATGGCTGCTACTCTGAAACCTGAAATTATTTTGGTTAACACTGGATGGGGCTAGAGTCATTTTTGGTTAGCAGCTGCTGAACTCACTTCAGTAACTTCTTTTTAAGAGGCAAATTGTAACTCAGAGCTGTTTGGAGATCAATAAGCAGAGCTCATTATATCAATGATTTAATTCTTCTGGATGTTCACATATTGCATGTGTGGTTTTTCTTTGTCTCCAACAATATGCAGCTGCTGAGACCTAAATTAATGCTTGGGAGATGGAGATGGGGGGGGGGGAGAGAATATAGCTTAAACAGAGCTTTATTTTAGCCTGTTTTCTTGAAATACCTGTTTTACATCAGCCAAGGACTAAATATGGGACTGTGACCTGAAATGAGTGACAGAACAATAAGAGAGCAAGAAACATATATTTATGTGGAATTCATATCTTTACAATATACAACATCTCACTGTTTCCTGATTCAGCTTTTCTGCTCTATATGATTTAAGAGTGAAAACAAAGGAAGATAAGCGTGAGTTCAAGTCTAAGACAAGACAGCAAATGTTAATACTTTGTAATGTGGTACAGTTGAGAGAGATGAAAGGCAAATAGATTTTTGTTTTGGAAAGAAATTCCAAACAGATGGACAATATTTTTAATATTGTAAATATGCTGAAATACAAAAATGATGGGTACAATTACAATTCCAGCATCCAACCTCCACCAGCCCCATGAGATACATGATATTAAAATTAGATAGTTATTGCACTGATATTAATAACTTAAGAAACTAAATCACAGCATCTGGAAATTAGACATCAACCCTGCAAGAATTCCACGGGACAAAAACTTGGTCAAATAGAGCTATACTTTTCTCATTTTAGGTAGATGAATTACATACTTTTAGCAACAAGAGAATGCTTTATTTTGTCTTGCTAAGTTACACACATAGATTTAACAGATGAGCTTTATTGCACATGATTGCCTAAGACCTGACAGACCGCTAAAAAGGGACCACGTGGTCTGTGAGGAGCTACATTAGAAGTATACCTGCATTTGTGTGGAGACTAACTTCCATTTTGTCTTTTTGGTAAAGGATCAGCGTTATTCTGTGGGGTGCTGCTGCAGCATGGATTTTAGATACAAATTTGTCTTTGTTTCTGGTCCTAATCTTTCTGTGAAAACAAATTCGGATTCACCCTAAAACATATTATTTTAAAATAACTTAATTTGGCTGCTGCACTGAAGAAAACATGTTTTTATTTAATAATACTTTTTTTCCATGAGAGACACAAGGGCATGTTAACCTTAAAGGAAGTTTGTCCTGATAAAATATCAAATAGGCTTAAACAGATTTAACTGTAGATAGGTTTCTGTTTGAATGCTGTGCTCCTTTTGCTTCCCATTATAATGTAATCTTTACTTTATTATTGGAATGTTTACCTCGTTCTGTTTTGATTCCCTCTGCTTCCTTGAAAATATGTTGGTCATGGTCTATAAAACTGTTTTGACTTTATTATTATTTATATTTAACAATACTGGTAGCCAACCAGGAAGTGATGGTTGTCACTGCATGGCATAATCATTTGGGATTTTTCAGTACTAGAGATCATAGAAGTCAGGACTTCCTGCTCCAAAAAGCACAGACCCTACCATTTCAGCCAAAGAAGGATCTCTATAGCAGAAGTTCTCAACTGGGGTTCCACAGCACCAGAGGAGGCCAAAAGCTCTTTCAGGGCAGCTGCAGGGCCCTGCAGCTGAAGACTGGAGCCCTGAGCCCTTGTGCCTCCTGTGGGGCTAAAGCCTGGCGCTGCGGAGTAAAATCTGGAGTCCTGAGCCCCAGTACCTATGGCTGAAGCCCTGAGCCCTGTACCCCATGTGGGGTTAAAGCTGGAAGCTGCGGGGCTGAAACCCACAACCCCAAACTCCATCGCCTCCGACAGGACTAAAGCCAGGAGCCCTAGTGACTCTCACGAGGCTGAAGCCAGGAGCAGAGCCACAGGGATAAAGCCCTGAGTTCCAGTGCCCCTCACAGGGTGAAAGACCCAAGCCCTGGTGCTCCCTGGAGGGCTAAAGCTGTGAGCACAGGGGGCGTTACTCCCCCCCACAAACTGAAGTGTCTTACCCAGAGTGGGGCAGTCCCGGGGTCAACTCCACACCATCTCCCCACCTCTTTCTCTTCTCCAGCCCCTCAGAGGCCCCACCTCCTGACCAGGTCAGAGGTAGGGTTGTCAGGTGTCCATTTTTTGACCAGAATGCCCGGTCAAAAAGGGATCCTGGTGGTTCTGGTCAGGACTGCTGACCGGGCCACCAAAAGTCTGGTTGGTGGTGGAGCGGGGCTAAGGCATGTTTCTTGCCTGCCCTGGCTACATGTAGCTCCTGGAAGCAGCTGGCATGGCCGACTGCTAGGTACAGGGGAGGCCACGGGGGCTCTGCGTGCTGCCTCTGCCCCAAGCACTAGCTCTGCAGCTTCTATTGGCCTAGGGGCATGGGCAGCACACACAGCCCCCTGGCCCCTTGTCATAAACAGATAGTTAAGGGTTAATGTCTCTTTTACCTGTAAAGGGTTAACAACAGGGAACAACACCTGACCAGAGGACCAATCAGGAAACAAGATTTTTCAAATCTCAAGGGAGGGAAGTTTTGGGTGTGGGTCCTTTGTTCTGTGTCTGAGTTGCTCTTTAGGCTCTGAGGGTGATTACACTATCTCCAGGCTCTCTAATCTTCTGTTTCCAAGTTGTAAGTACAGATAGAAAGAACAATATAGGTTTTTACATTGTTTTTTTGTATTTGCATGTTTGTAGTTTGCTGGAAATGTTTAAATTGTAATTTTTTCTGAATAAGGCTGTTTATTCATTTTTTATAAGCTAATAACCCTGTATATTTTCATCTTGATTACAGAGACCATTTTTATGTCCCCTCTTTCTAGGAGCCAGACATGCTGGCTGCTTCCAGGAGCCATGCAGAGATAGGGCATGCAGGGAGCCTGCCTTAGCCCTGCTGCACCGCTGACTGGGAGCCACCCGAGGTAAGCGTTGCCCAGCTGAAGCCCGCACCCCAAACCCCCTCCCACAGCCCAACCCCCTACCCCAGGTTGGAACCTCCTTCCGCACCCTAACTCTCTCCCAGAGCCTGCACCCATCACCCCCTGCCCCAACCTGGGCTCCCTCCCACACCCAAACTGCCTCATGGAGCCCGCACCCCCTCTTGCACTCCAGCCCTGAAATCCCTCCTGCATCCCAAACCCACATGGTAAGGGGACAGGGCTGCGAGCTCCAGCGGTGCCTGAGTTCCCTCCGCTCAGCCTGGAGCTCTAGCCCCGCCCCCTTACCACGCGGCTCTCAGCGGGGAGGAGCTCATGGGCCCCACTGGAGCCTGCCTTAGCCCTGCAGAGAAAGGGAGCATGGCTGGAGGGCTGCTGCATTCCAGAAATTTCCTACGGGGTGTTGCAGCTGCAGGTGCTTTAATTTGCTCTTTGGGACCAGCAGCCCAAGAATCATGGAGCCACATATGTGGCTAGCAGTTACTTTTCTATCCCACTCGCTGATTTCCACATGGTTGTTTCCAAGTATCCGGCTCTGAGTATATACAGGCCTGTTTTTCTACTTTTCTACTTTCTCATCTCCATTTTTGCTGACAGGTAGAGTACTGCAGTGCAGAAGGACCAGCTGTTTGAGTATGAAGAAGAAAATTCTTAAAATTCTTCTTCATCATCAGGCCTGCTCATATGATCAATGCAGAGAGGAAGACTGAAGGGATAGCATGTTGGTCAAGAGTAAGTGTGGTAGACTGAAACACAGCTGCTTGGTTTAAATTTAGATTTACTGACTTTGAAGTGTCCCTTTAACTTTAAGGAACACAAATAAATATCTACTTTAGTGGAACCAGAAGACTAATTAGGTCAGCTTCGTGATGACATATCAGCAAGACAGATCTATTGCTTATAGTCCAGGCAATATCTTTCTTTATTTTCTGGTGAACAATTGCACATTTTCCTCAGCAGTTTTTCATCATTCATTTTCAGAGCTCTGAATATTTGAGTCGCCTGTGCTTACCCATCCTGGCTTTAGAATGAAGCTGATTTAGGGGAACGTGCTGTTCATGGCTGGACGGTGTGGGGAGCAAGAGTTCTTTGATGTGTGTGTTACACACATACACTACAATGCATACTTTGTATACACTCACACATTATGTATATGTATTTGCTTGTTAATACATTTTGACAGGAATTTATTAGTAAATATTTTTTAAATCTAAAATTAGAAGTCCTACACTAGAAATTAGGAATAAAATAAACTATATACATTCTGACTGATACAAGTTTTTCTTTAAAATGCATGACAAAATCAGAAGTAAGCATAACCACCCCCATTTAAGTACAATAATTCTCTTGGTCTAGGCAGATGGTTTTAGATGCATGGGATAATGAGACTGCTGGATAGAGCAATATAGAACGGAGCATGCAAAATGCTGCTAATATGCCTAGTCATCAAATCCTGTGAGTTCCACAGTTCCAACAGTATTATGGTTCTTATTGGAAACTTCTTGAGGCACATCAAGCTAAATTGAAGGGAATACTCTCATAGAAAGAAATAGCATTTCAACATGCTGCTTCTTTTGTAATGCTAAATGTGAGCCAAAAAACAGTGACTATTTGACAGCTCATTGAATCAAAGAGAAAGATTAAGTGATTGATTCCATTTTAATGAAGCAGTTTATATCTAATTTTGAGATATATTGTCACATTTCATTATTTTGAGGCATCTCATCCTCCTCAAATAATGCAAAGAGGATTTATGTGTTGAACTCTCATTAGTGTTAATGGCCTGATTTTCAGTGTTATGGTTTTCAGTGCCACACTTCCTCTGGCTCTTCCTGGTACACTTGTAATGTGGGCCTGGTACTTGTAATACTGAGAAGTAGCCTGAGACTGCCAACTCAGCTCATATGATGTTAGAGGAGCATGGGGGCTTAAATCTGTGAATGGCGGGCAGGATGCTTGTCCTTGGATTCCAAAAGCCAATGGCAAATTAGTTACTTGTCAGGGGTCATGCTAGCTAGGACCAGCTACTGACCTGTTTCCCTACTAACTTCACTGCTAGGCAACTAATAGGTCCAGATGCACTGCCCTGGGACTGCCTGATTAATTGCAGCACCTAATTGGCTGCAGGACCAGCAGCCTGGTTTATAAACCCAGCAGCAAGAGCAGTGAACTGGTTGATTAATGTACTCCTTGTCTGCTGCTGTTCTTGGCCCATCCCCTGCTGTCTGTAGCCCTTCCCCAGTTCCAGCTTGCTCCTCTTCCTACCCCACCTTTATCTTGGCTTTGGACTCCTGACTCCCACCCTCAGCTATGCCTTCTGACTGTGACTCCAGTTTACCTTTTGGCTTACGTGTTGGCTTCTGACTCCTGGCTTCAACACTTGGCTCTTGTTCAGGACCGGCCCTGTCTGAGTTCCATTCTAACTAGTAGGCCAGACTCTTGCTCCATTCATTAAACCACACTGCCAACTGAAAGTTATAAACTACTTCCTGAAATTTCTGGCATTATGATGTTCATGCTACTCTGACCCTGAGCTTCTACCTAGAAGAAAATCCAATGTAAATCTGTTGCTGTTAGTACAGCTAATACACTGGGAAATACTTGTAGGCTGGGTTTTCTTTTTTTTTGAGCACCCTCTGGTATTTTGGAAAGTTGGTGCCTGTGTAGGGCCTGGTCTACATGACATAGCTACATTGCTCAGGGATATGGCTGACCTAGCTCCTAGTGTAGGCAGCACCTAGCTACAGTCTCTTAGGAAGGTGGATTATCTACAGTGTTAGGAGAACCTCTCCTGTCCAGTGCAGGTAGTGTTTAAACTGAAGCACTACATTGGCATGGCTGCAGCTATGCTGCTGCACTGCTTCAAGTATACACAAGTCCTTAGTACCTACAGTGAAGCGCTACCGCTGTGCAGCTGTAGCACTGAAACTGTCCCACTGTAGCATTTCTATTGTAGACACAGTCTAAGAGCTTAGTGAGTTAGGCTCCCAAATCCAAAGGAAGTTCTCTGCCTATCTCCTTTGACAATCCTAGCCTAGATTCTTTCCTCACCTGAACAGAAAGGAGGGAAGGGGTGGATGCACCCCTACTTTCATAAGTCTCTGCTAGCTCTTCTTTGTGTATACAGCATACCTGGGTTTCTGCAGAATTTAGAAGGATATTGGAGGATGGGGAGTGAGGAGGGAGAGTTTGGGAGCAGCAACTCTGTTTACTATCTGGAAAAATGCTAGATTGCAATGGGTTCATGGTAAGCTACACAGCAGCTAATACTGCTCCATGCAGCATGTCCTGCACCTCCATGGCTTTTACAGTCTGTCCTTTCTGTGTGTGGGATGGGGAATTAGTGCATAGCTATGTGGGAGGGAGCCAATGACAGCATGGTTTCTCAGTGAGCGGCATTACTAGGTAAGGGAACTGGGAGGAGACAGGGAAGGGGTGACACGCTATGGGAATGATGTAGGATACAAACAGCTAGTGCCTGATTTCCCCCACAGAGCTCAAGGAGCTAAGGAGTTTGAAGGTCCTGTCCCTTCCAAAGCCTCTGCAGACCTTTTCATCCGAACAGAAGAATCATCAGTAGCTCAATAAAGTGAACTTCAGAATGTAAGCTGGAAAAAAACAGATTTTTCCATGGGAGCAGGAGGATATGGACTAACAGTGGAAAATGGAAAAAGGGATTTATTAAATATTCCCATATTAAAAACTGTGTTGTTGTTGAGATTTGCTTGTTGAAAGACCTACTCTATAAAAGTGGGGGATCAGCTACATCTGAAGCACTATCCACCCTTCTTGGGGACTCAAGGAAGGCTTCCTATGGGTTTAGGAACTGCACAGAAGAAGGAATAGTAACTGGGCAGGAAAGTGATGGGGAGTGGGTAGGGTAGGTCAAGGTCTAACAGAGCAGCTCCTGGCCCCTTTTCCAAGGCTCCACTCTGCATAGAGAAAACCTCTGGGATAGCAGCAGACTTAGCGCTCTTCCATTCAAATACTGACCAGTCTCATAACACAAGAATTAGGGACCACCAAATGAAATTAATAGGCAGCAGGTTTAAAACAAACAAAAGGAAGTATTTTCTCACACAATGCACATTCAACGTGTGGAACGCCTTGCCAGAGGATGTTGTGAAGGCCAAGACTATAACAAGATTCAAAAAAGAACTAGATAAATTCATGGAGGATAAGTTCATCAGTGGCTATTAGCCAGGATGGGCAGGGATGGTGTCCCTAGCCTCTGTTTGCCAGAAGCTGGAAAGGGGGTAACAGGGGATGGATCAATTGATGATTACCTTTTCTGTTCATTCACTGTGGGGCACCTGGCATTGGCCACTGTCAGAAGACAGGATACTGGGCTAGAAGGACCCTTGGTCTGACCAGTATGGCCATTCTTATGTTCTAACACTTCTTAGTTTAGGAGATCTGCAGTATCTCAGCACTTGAAGATACAGTGTTAGGGCATGTAAAATTCCTGGGGTCCAGATAACCCCCTCCCATGGAAAGAAGGAAATCTCAGTGACAATATTCCCCAAATCATCTCATTTGAGGTCAGGGTTTGCCCCACTGACACAAAAGACAGAGCCCCACTTAAAACAGGCATGTTCCATGGGATCTGTGGGAGGCCAGGGCATCTGCACTAACTTTGGCTCCCACGGGCAGGTCCCTCTGCTGGTTCCCTGGCAGAATGGGCTTTCCCTGCATTCCTAGATGGTGGTTATGCAGAGGGGATAGTACAGTATTTTTTTTCCCTTGGTAATGTCCGTGGTCTGGAGGGCAGATAATGTATGTGGACGTAGGGGGTACAAGTTGGCCCTGTGTATTTTCTTAAATAGCTGTATATTTTTGCATCGCTATTGATGCTTCTCTCTGTACATTTTTCAAATGCAAGGCAGAGGGAGGAGTTAGAAGCTTTTCTGAGACTTCTTTGGGGGTTGTTTTACATGTTATTTTGTAATGTTGGCATTTTTATTCACATGATACTGATGGGTCAGTAGCCTGTCTGAGTAAGTCTTGTTGTCCTCATTGCATTCTGCTGCTGTTGACAAATAAGTACTATACTACTTCTCATGTTGGATTACATAATATTTACCAATCTATTCAAAGCCTTCTGTCTCTTAAAGCATTCATACAAATGTCTGCATTTTCACATGGCTTTTCTCAGCATTGATTTAAATTACAAGTCTTCAATTGTCTAAAACAATGGAAAGAAGCCACTATGGAAAACAGATGAATTCAGAATGGAAATATCTTGAAGGAGAATGCCTGTGTGAATTAAAGTCATAAGGATTGAATCCAAATGGTATTAGAGGAGACTGGGATACAAAGAAAAACAGAGGGTCTTTTTGGCTGCCTTAAAGCCATTTAAGAACAGTCTGAGAAAGCATACATACATGAATGAATGTTACATAAGGAAACTTGTTTCTGGGTCTATCTTTCAGTTACACATTGGATTAAAGCTACTGCATGTATGATGCCCCAAAGCAATACTGGTAGAGTGAGTGTTCTTTAAATTATTATCAATGGTTTGGAACAAAACAAAAAAAGTAGGACCTTCCATACCAGAGCAAAGCAATGGTCCAGCTACACCAGTATCCTGCCTCTGACAACAGCCTATTCAGAAGGTAAAGCATTGCCATAATACACCCAAACAATTGTAAAAAAATATATTAAGTAGAGAAGTTCCTTTTTAACTCTAGCCAGTTATCAGCTTATTAAGTGAAGTCTCAGAGTTGCTAGCTCTTGTAGTTATTATCCCTGTTATTGTGCAAATGCTGTTATCCATATATGTCTAATCCTTTTAAAATATCTAACTCAGAAAATTCTCATTTACTAAACTATTTCTGCTGCAGCAGGGAGTTCCGGGGTGTTACAGTGTATGGGTGGAGGGGGGAGGGAAAAAAATTTCCTTTAAACTTTTTCTGTCTTTTCATTCACCAAGAGTTCCCTTTTTCTCATATTATGTGTTCAAGTCAGAAGCAGTGTTTCACTGGCTTCCTCTTATGATGTATCATTCAATATTTTGTATATATTTATCTCTTTGGGGCAGGAACTATCACTTTCAATATGTTTGTACAGGACTTAACATAATGGGACTCTGATCTGGTTGGGTTCTAGGTGCTACTGGATCATAACAGAATTTATTATTATCGCCTATTATTCCTTACTCTTTTTTTAAATTTCTCCCTTGTTTGGAAGCCTTCTCCTGTCCCCTTAAGCCTTAGATCCTTCTGGTTGCCCTTTTCTGATCCTCTTCTATTTCTGCTCTGTCCTTTGAGGTAAGATAACCAAAACTCAAAACAGTATTTAAGGTACTGACATACCATTAATGGCATTGTAGTATTTTCTATATTATCCGTTATGCTCTTCCTAATTATGGAGCACAAGTTGCCCCTCCATAATTAAAACTGTATTTGCATTTCAATTGTAAGCTTTATTTTTAGCCCCTCTTCTTAAATCACAAAAATATTCATGTCCTCTAAACTTCCTGTTGCAGTAAGCCTACCTGAGGTGCTGCTAAGTACAGCCCATATTCCAAACTGGTGAGCTCCTCACAGAAAGGGAGATTTTAATATTACCTTGTAAATTAACTTTCTGCAAAGCAAACTACAGCTCTGATAGCCCTACCCTTGTTTTAATGTATGCTGCTGTGGTGGTTTTATCTAGAAGCATGTTTCTGAGTTCTTAGTTGTTTTTTTTTTTTAGATTAGTGTTTGTTTCATTTCAGGTTAAGCATCTTTATTCAGGCTGAGATAATGAGGCCTGTTGTTAGTAATCAGCTAGGAGTTGAAGCAACTTGCAACAACTTAATGAAGAGCAGCAGTCCTTAGGAAACTCCAGCCAGTATAGAATTCTGCAACACCAAGCTACTGTGAGCACATCAGGCTTGTCCTCTATGCTCTAGACAGGCTTCCCACAGAATATTGAGTCAAGTCCCAGCTCTTGGTCCTTATCTTCAAAGTGTTGAGTGGCCTTGCTCCAGCATATTTAAAAGACCACCTAAAGCTCTAGGATGAAGACTGTGGATGAGAACTTTGCTTCTCAGGCACAGTGAAACTTTCTGCCATAAGGGTAAAGCTCATCTGGGCAGAAGATAGATATTTATTTGAGACTGGTTTGAGACTATGGAAAGAACTCTTATGGAAACTAAGGAGGGGGGAGGGATAGCTCAGTGGTTTGAGCATTGGCCTGCTTAAACCCAGGCTTGTGAGCTCAATCCTTGAGGGGGCCATTTAGGGATCAGACAGGGGGAATTAAAAAAGAATTGGAAATTGGACCTGCTTTGAGCAGGTGGTTGGACTAGATGACCTCCTGAGGTCCCTTCCAACCCTGACATTCTATGATTCTACAACTATCATACACTTTACCAACATCTATTCAAGTGCAAGGCACACTTCTTAATTTTGGCACAGAATACAGTATACATTAAAAAAAACCTAACAAATTACAGTGGTTCATACACAGTTCTTTCCTGGGTATGTGAAAGAGAATGAGCATGACAGAGAATGAACCAGATAAGACAGATGTTAGTCATGTTTCTTAATGAACTATTGGAAGGTCCTCAGATATTAAGGTGATGAGAGTGGTTTAAAAACCTATAAAAATAGAATAGCCTAGCATCTATAATTAGTGGACTCCTTTGTGAATGATTTTCCTGGGTCAAATCTAAAAGATAGAGCTAAAAATATATGGGAGGTTTTCCTCATGTAACATTTCTCCTAGTTTTCAAATGTGTGTCTTTTTCTAGTAGTAAATTGAATGGGATAAATCTGACAGCTAGAAACTGGGGTCAAAGGAGACAAACTTTTAGCATTTTGGAGGTATTAAATATTTATTGGTAATGTTTTTAACTTGATAGATTTTATTAGTACATGTTTGTACTAAAGCATTAATCAGAAACTTCTCCCCTAATAATCAGTGGCTATCGTTGTATAAATAATGTTAAAGCACTGTTGTTCCATACCCTCGCTATATATGGCCATATTCTCAGGGGAGGAGAGGGTGAGACGGACAAACAAGACCTTATGGGAAACAATGTAAGATTCTACCCCTTCGTGTTTTCAACATCTGTCTACTTTACATTATTTAGAACTTGGATTTCACATTCTTCAAATGATAAATTCCCACACGTCGATGGAAGAGGATCAGACCAAATAAAATTGCTTTATAAATGTCAATTTTGGCCCCAGCCTGGATCAGAAGAGAGTAAAAGATAGCAGGCTAGAAATAGGCACATTATATTTGTGGAATCTGCTTGCTGAGAATGTTTTCAAGTCTTTCCAAAATATACAGGAAGAATCTATTCCATGTAGAAAGTTCAGCAGCTGTCTCCAGCTGAGACACAGTTATGGACACTAGACCTTTCAGGCCAGCTGCTCTGTCAGATGATTTTCTCATGAAACAGGACTCACTCACATAAACAGTGGCTTCTTATGATGTCTTTTTAAACCATTTTGTTGAAGTTTTCTTATTTAATACAGGAAACACTGGCAAACACTAATGTAAGATGTTATAGGGTGATGAGTAGCCAAGCAAGAGCATTCCTACCTAAAGTCGAATGTTCAGACCTCCCTAAATTTCACATACGTAGCAATCTTCATGCCGACTGAGGGTATAGTTTGGGCTGGAAATTTGAGGTCATTTGCTCAAGGGGTTTCTGAGAAACCCCCATATCCATCAGAGCTATCATCTTAACTTTCCATTTTTTGGATTGCTAAGGGTTGTATCTTGTTTGTTCTTGTAACGCTAACAGTCTTGTAGTGGGTGTGTAAGGAGACCTTAACTGCATTTCCTAGCTTTCCAGCATTTTAGTGTTTTTAATTGAAATTCCATATTCAGGAAAGGTATGAGGGGCACTGGGGACTATAGAGCACCTGGAACCTTAACTTCATGTTTAGCAATCTTTTTTGCATGTTTGTATGCAAAGAATATGTTATAACCTAACTCACTTACTGACCTTGGCACAAAGAGCGGGAATGTGCTAATAAAGTTTGCGGATGACACAAAGATGGGGGGTATTGCTAACACAGAGAAGGACCGGGATACCATACAGGAAGATCTGGATGACCTTGTAAACTAGAGTAATAGAA